>NW_005434619.1:149167-151122 GCF_000315625.1 Guillardia theta CCMP2712
GGCGGAAGGGAGGAAGGAGGGGGTAGGGCACTTGGCTAACAAGAGGGTGCAATGTCTGCAAAGAAGGTAAGGATGTAATTAGATACCAGTTCGAAACCGCGGTTGCTCCTTGGAATGCATCGGGAGCAGCAGGAGCAGGAGCAGGAGCAGGAGCAGGAGCAGGAGCAGGAGCAGGAGCAGGAGCAGGAGCAGGAGCAGAATTTGATGTCTGGACGTGACATGATCAGAAATGTTTCAGTACATTCGCATCTCGCATGTGAAAGACCTCATGCTCCTGCGTACCATCACTTGACCTTTTCCGCCGCCTACCCGCCTTTCCCTCCTTGTCCCTCTATCCATTCAATCACCTTGATCGAAGCTTTTCCGACTATGTCCTCGTCTATTCTTCTCCCTCCTCTCTCTTCTCTCCTCCCCTCTCTCTCTTTCTCCCTCCTGTCCTCCTCCTCCTCCTCCTCCTCCTTCCACCTGTGCAGTCTCCGCAGGTCTCTCGTTGATGATCGAGAACTTGCTCTCTGCCCAGCAGGGGTCAGCACAGGAGCAACCCCGGGACCTCAAACTCTTCTCACTCGGGGGGTAGTCGTAGCGGATCTCCTCCTCCCTCCTCCCCTGCGCTACCGCTCCTGGGCTTCTGCTAGACAGCAGGACGGAAGGGCTTCTCCTGCCGACGTACACCAGGAGGTAGACGAAGATCAGGATCCAGCTGAGGGCGAGGCAGGCGAGGCAGATGATGGACAAGATCAGCTTCGCGTCTCCCTGGCACTCTGCCACGTCCCTCCAGACGCCCTGGCAGCCGATCAGCCAGGCCCCTGCGCCCGTGCCGATGAGGAAGAGGAAGAAGGAGATGGTGAGCATGAAGTAGAAGATGCGTGGCACGCGCTGCTGCTCCTCCGCCGTCAGCTCCAGTGCCCTGGCCTGAATCCGCTGAGGAGAGGAGGCGATCAGAGACGAGAGGGAGGAGAGGGAGAGGGTATGAGTTAGTGAGGAGGCAACGGCAGAGAGGATCAAGCGGTAGACCGAGAGCTCCTAGGCCAGGAGAGTGGAGGAGGAGAGCGGAGAAGAAGAAGAGAAACAGAAAGGAGAGGATGGCGAAGAGAAAGAGCGAACAAGAACGTATGAAGAAGTGCAGAAGCAGGCAGAGCAGGAGGTTAGCAGGAGGAGGAGGAGGAGGAGGAGGAGGAGGAGGAGGAGGACAACAACGACGAAGAACCTGGTTAGCCGGTGGATCGCGGAAGATGAAACGTAGGATGTCGAGACTAGAGATGGTTTGCGGGAGGTTGCGGGAAACGTCCATGATCCTTACCTAGATGAACATTTCAGCCTTGCTTCCTCCTGCTCCGCGCTCCGTGCTCCCTCTCTTGTCCCTACCCCCGCTCCCGCTCCCGCTCCCGCTCCCGCTCTTTCCTTCCTCCTCCTTTTCCCCATCCGCCCAATGTTCTAATTCCCTTACATAATCGTCATTGGAGAGCAGGAGCTCCTCGATCGCCTCATACACGCGAGAGTTTGTGCTCAGCCTCGGAGGAGGAGACTTCCTTTCTGCAGAGAGACACGATGAGCATCAGGAGAGAGGCCCGACGGGAAGGAGGAAAAATCAGGAATGCGATGAAGGACGAGGGTTGAGCGAGAAAGGACAAAGAAACACAGTGAAATCAGGTGGTGATGGTGATGGTTGCAGAGGATAGGAGGCGGTGACAGCTGAGGAGGATCAGGAAGGTGAGGAGGGAAACAAGGAGTATGCAAAGGAGGAGGAGGAGGAGGGAGGAAAGGAGGAAGAAAGGAGGGAAGTAGGACGGGAAGTGGAGGAGGAAGTAAGGGAAAAGGGAGGAGGAGGAGGAGGAGGAGGAGGAGGAGGAGGAGGAGGAGGAGGAGGAGGAGGAGGAGGAGGAGGAGGAGGAGGAGGAGGAGGAGGAGGAGGAGGAGGAGGAGGAGGAGGAGGAGGAGGAGGAGGAGGAGGAGGA
>NW_005434619.1:151222-153211 GCF_000315625.1 Guillardia theta CCMP2712
GGAGGGCACATTCAAGGAAACTAGCATCAGTTCAACCAGGAGGTGGAAGGGAGGAGGTGGAAGTCTTGAGGTATCTCACCAGCAAACAGATTCACCTCAACCACCTGCCTGAGGGGTCTGGACAGAAGCTCCTCCCTCTTGCTGGCCGATTGGCCAAGGAGATAGAAGAGCAGCTCTTTCCTGCTCACTCCAATCTCCCTCCTCCCCGCCTCCTCGTCCTCCTTCTTTCCTGCTTCGTTGAGGACGAGCACGACCTCCTCGTGCGTGTTGAGAAGGACGAGCGCGTCTTTGACAGTGGCGGAGGACGGGAGTAAAGGAGACAGCAAGTTGCCCTCCTTGCCGTTCGCCTCCTCCTCCTTCAACTTCAGCCGCTCCCCGAGGAGCGCCGAGATGGTCTTGGAGGAGTCGATGAAGACCTGAGGAGAGGGTGAAAGGGGGGGAAAGGAAATCAAGATTAGTATGGAGCAGGAGGAGAAGGGAAGGAGAAAAGATGAAGGATAAAGGAGGAAGGAGGAAGGAGGAAGGATGAAGAATGAAGGAGGAAGGAGGGGGAGCTTGTGCAGGTGGAAACGAGGCTGGAGGAGGTAGAGGTTGTACATGGTCTGGTGTGATCCATTTTAAATTTTCAACCTGCGCGGACAAGAAGAATCAACAACATTCAATGAGAAAATAAACATTCTCCTCGTCTTCCTACCCGTCTTTTGACTTGTTGCTTGAACAGAGTACTGGTATTCTCTCTCTCCGGAAGACTGGTCTTGTTTGCTGCCCAAATCAGAAGATCAAAAGGGAAACTATGAAGTGAGCGTGTATGAACCCAGGCAAAGGGAGCGAGAACAAAGACAAGAAGGACAAGAAGGACAAGAAGGACAAGAAGGAAGAAAAGGAAGAAGTGAAGGAGGAGAGGAATGGACGAGAAGAAGAAGGAAGAGGAGGAGGAGGAGGAGGAGGAGGAGGAGGAGGATAAGGAGGAGGACAAGGAGGATGGGGGGAAAGGGGAAATGATTCGTTATCACCATCGTGTCTGTCCCTTGATGCCGAGGAGTACTTGACATCCTGGGAGGCGAACAAGGACGCTGGCTGCATTTTGAGACTCTGCGAAGGTTGAGGTTGCTGCGAGGAAGAGGAGACCAGGATGTGTTGCTGCGGAGGCAAGTACTGATCTTGCTGGGTGTAAGGCTGGGGAAAAGCAGGAGGAGGGGGTGGCGGGAAGGAGGGGGGAGATACAGCCAGTTGCTGAGCTCTTTGCGGCAAGCTAGTCCCAGCGTGCTTGTCGCTCCCTCTTGGGATCCCCCGAGCCCCTTCGTCCCTGTGCTCGGGCCAGTGCTGAGGACTAGAATCTAGCTGGAACGCTAGCAAGGCAAGTCAGGGGAGGAGGGGGAAGAAAAGGAAGAGAAAAGAAAAAGGAAGGAGAGAAGGGGAGGGAGCGGGGGGGAAAGAGACCGGAGTATGGGGAGCCGATGGGATCGGGCTCCGGGGGTGGGGCTAGTCTGTCGATTGGCTGGGAGAAATAGAATCGATCAGGTTGTGTCAGAACAATGGCTCGCGAAAGCTCAGGATAGTCAACATAGACCCGGTTTTGGCTGATTGAGCAGGGGCAGGGGCAGGGGCAGGGGCAGGGGCAGGGGCAGGGGCAGGGGCAGGGGCAGGGGCAGGAGCTTCGATAAGTCTGCACGGCATTCCTCTTGTCCTCTCCATCGTTCACAACCTGGCGCACCCTTCTGTATCATCCTCTCGAGCTCAACGACGATAGTCTTGCTCCTTCCTCCTGTCGTGCTGGGAGGCCGTTGCAAGATGAGCTTGACCTTGGTCCCGGGCTCTCCAAGGAACATGATACAGACCTGATCGAACATGCGACATGAATTCCATCCTCCTCCTCATCGTCATCATCAACATCTTCTCCTCGTCCTCCTTCTCCATCATCATCATCGTCGTCGTCGTCGTCGTCGTCATCATCATCATCATCATCATCGTCATCATCATCATCATCAT
>NW_005434619.1:153770-157027 GCF_000315625.1 Guillardia theta CCMP2712
TTGCTCCTCCTCCTCAGTGATGGCGAGGATAGGAGAGACTGTCTTGCTCCTCCTCCTCCTCCTCCTCCTCCTCGTTATCCACCTCCACCTCCACCTCCACCTCCACCTCCACCTCCACCTCCACCTCCTCCTCCTCCACCACCACCACCACCACCACCACCACCTCCTCCTCCTCCTCCTCCTCCTCCTCCTCCATCAACGCCTCCACGCCTCACATGCTCATCATTACAGTCATCTTGCTTGTCTTTGTAAGTGAAAGCCGGGGATTACCGCCACATCTGATGATTGCTTGTCCTCCTTCTGGTCGACCTTGACGTCATCGTTTCCCTTTTTGCCCTTCTCATCAATCCGCGATGCTACACAAATCCTTCATCATAGACGTCTTCGTAATCGTTTCCTCCTCTTCCTGCCTACCCTGCCTTGTTCAGCGCTCCTTTCAGCCAGATAGCGAGAATCTTGTAGTGAGTTCAGATCAGATGCAGCAAGAAGGACGGGGAGTTAGAGCAGAGAGGAGAGGAGAGGGGAGAGGAGAGGGAGAGGAGAGGGGAAAGGAGGGGAGGGGAGGGGAGAGGAGGGGAGAGCAGAAGAGGAGAGGAGAGGGGAGAGGAGAAGAGGAGAGGAGCTAAGGCCGAGCTTCTCCTCACTCGTTCCCTAAGCTGACTTGACCTTCAGCATGTTTCGGAGATCGAGGAATCAGAACAAGAAAGTTGATCACTCCAAGTACAGGAGGGTGCGAAAACTCCTGGAGCGATACGGGAAGAAACTTTTCTCCAGAGGATCCCACCTGACGCAGGACGGACTGAGAGAGCTGCTGAGACATTTGGACCACGAGACACCATCAGAACTTCACCTGAAGTGAGATGATGACGATGATGATGATGATGATGATGATGATGATGATGATGATGATGATGATGATGATGATGATGATGATGATGATGATGATGATGATGATGATGATGATGATGATGATGATGATGATGATGATGATGATGATGATGATGATGATGATGATGATGATGATGATGATAAAGTGGGAAACGATGGAATTAGAATGGAAGGAGATCATGCTGATGACAAAAATGATGACAACACGACGACGGATGTGATGAAAGTGATGGAGATGGAGATGGAACTGATAGAGACTTGATGGAAGTGATGGAGATGGAGATGGAACTGATAGAGACTGAAGGGAGGAGGAGGAGGAGGAGGAGAAAAGAGGGAGGGCGAGAATGTGCAAAGGGAGAGAGGGAGAGGAGGGCCCTTGGGTTTCTGAGATGTCTTATATCAAGGTGGGTCTGGGATATAGCGGATGTAAACAAAGATGGAAAAATCAGTGAAGGAGAGCTTTTCAATGCTCTCATCGAATATGAGAAGTATCAGAGAACAAAAGTCGGTACGATCAAGGTCTTGTACTTGTTGTTTGCATTGTGAGGCATTGGAAGGTATCTTGGATCTGTTTCAAAAGTTCGACGACAACAACGATGGAACCTTGCAGGCGAGCGAGCTGAAGAACATCATGCAGGTTGCAGCGATGACATGTGCTTGTGCAAAACACTGAGCAAGGTGCGACAGGAGTGCCTGAGGCAGAACCATGTACAGGAGGACGTTACCATGGACGAAGTGGAGAACGTGATGAAGAAGTATGAGATCGCAAAGTCGTCGCTGCTGAGTTTCGATGAACAAGCGCTTTCGCTGTACGTTGGGGAGTGGACCCTGGAGAGGGTGGAAGCGTACCGCCAGAAACTGATGAGCAGGAGCAGCACGATCAACTACAGGGTAACCTCAAGCTCTCCTCTGCCTTGTCTGCTCTGATCCTTGTCCGTTCTGATCCTTGGTCGTTGTCTGCTCTGTTTGTTGTCTGCTCTGTTTGTTGTCTAGCAGTTGTCTGCTCTGTTTGTTGTCTGCTCTGTTTGTTGTCTGCTCTGTTTGTTGTCTGCTCTGTTTGTTGTCTAGCAGTTGTCTGCTCTAGCAGTCTTCTCCGATTGTTGAGTTTGGCCGTTGCAGAAAGTCGGCGAGCAGTTCGTGGTGAACGCGCCGAAGAACGTGTCCAAGGCTGCAGACGAAGTTCGCATCAGCATAACCAAGGCAGCTGAGGAGCTGGGGCAGAACGTGCACAGGACCAGCGTCGAGATTCACGAATCGATCAGCTCCTTCTTGACCAAATTGTTCGAGGAGAAAGCTGATCCCTCCTCCGATGATGATGATGAAGATGAAGCGATGGATGCTCATGTCGTCGATGACGAAGACGAGCATGATGAGGTGAGAGGGAGAGGTTTCCTGTTGCTCTCTCCTTCCTCTCCCTTCCTTTCCCTCTTGCTCCCTCTTCCTCTTGCTCCCTCCGTCTTTGGCTCGCACTCGTCTACTTGTATCACACCATATGCTTCTTCTCCAACTCTCCTTATCTCTCCTTCCGCCCCTCGTCTCAACATCTCTCTCCTCGCTCCGTCCCTCCCTCGCTCCTCTGCTCTGCTCTGCTCTGCTCTGCTCTGCTCTGCTCTGCTATGCTCTGCTCTGCTCTGCTCTTCCTCTCATCCCCCCCCCTCCGCCAACAACAAATCACCTATTCTCCCGCAGCACCCACACGAGGAAGGGCCGAAGTTGACGCTCATGTGCAAAGTTCCTGTGCGGGGAATAGTTGCACTCAAGGTGGAATGGGAGCTGGCATTTGACGAAGTTCTGGACAGTGAGACAAGAGAGACTTTTCCTGTTGCTCTTGCAGATGTCTCCTCTTGTGTTTGTGTTGTTCTCTTGTGCGCTGGCTCTTATGATCCCTCAAGTCTACTTCACCACAACCACTACCACCACCACCACCACCACCACCAACAACAACAACAACAACAACAACAACAACTGCTGCTACAACAACAACAACAACAACAACAACAACAACAACAACAACAACAACAACAACTACAGCAGCAACAACATCATCATCATTGATACACTCATAATCTTCCTGATCTACTTCTGTATCACCGTCGTCGTCATCATCATGCTCTAGCCCTCATCCTCTTCATTTCTCTCTCAATCTGTTTTGCCGTTTTATCTTCACTATCTTATTTCCCTTCTCAACCCTCGTCCTCCTGTTCCTTGTTTCTGAATCCCCTTGATTTCCTCCCCTCTCATCTTCCCCCAACCTCTCCTCTTGCATCGTTTGCCACTCACGTGAAGTTTCTCTCAGTTATCCACAATGAGTTTGGAAGTTTTTACGCACTCACATATCACAAAGTTGATGGTAAAACAGCTGCAAGCTC
>NW_005434619.1:157545-159251 GCF_000315625.1 Guillardia theta CCMP2712
TCCTTCTCTCTCCCCTCCCTCCCTCACTCCCTCCCTCACTCACTCCCTCCCTCCTTCCCTCCCTCCCTCCCTCCCTCCCTCCCTCCCTCCCTCCCTCCCTCCCCCTCTCCCTCTTTTCCCCCCCCCCCCCCCCGTTATGCTCCCTCCCTCTACTTCTTTCTTTCCATCGCTTTTCCCTTGCTCCCACCGCCCTCATTCTCCACTCCCTCCCCCTTCTCTCCTTCTTCTCTGCTGTCCTCTCCCCACCCACCCTCTTCCTCTCTTCCTCGCGCTAGCATGAGTTGCTCTTCCAGGTATGCACAAAGATCACAGCAGTCACCTGCAACATGTGCGGGAGGCAGGTCTGCGATCAGGCTGATTGTATTACCCGGCATTCCGTAAATTGCAAGAGATGAAGGAGGTCAAACAAGCTGCTGGTCGTTGTAAATGTGAAGAGAAAAGAATTGTAGGGGTAAGGGGAGAGAGGATGAGGATGAGAATGAAAGTGAAGAGGAACAAACAAGTAGCAGCATGAGAACGCAAATGCGAAACCAGAGCTGCGAGCACGAATGTATCACAAACTCCTACTCTGTTCTCCTCTGCTCTTCTCCCTTCGTCTCTCCTCCCTGCGTCCCTTCCTTCTTCGTCGCCTCCTCCTCCCCGCTCGCCGCCATCAATCTGCTTTTCGCCCACTCGAGGTGCTCAGCGACCATCTCGTCCTTGCCCGCCCATGCTCTCAACGCCTCCTCCACAACAGGCACCAGCAGCTTGTTCCTCGAGTTCCCAGCCGCCACTGCGACGTTCCTGATGAACCGCGCGAGGCCGATGCGCTTGATGGGAGAAGAGGAGAAGGTCTGGAGGAATGAGTCTTCCGACATGAGCAGGAGGTCCTGCGGAGGAGAGAAGCGATCATGGGGGGGGCGAGAGCAGCACAACAGGACATATTTGTCGTGCTCAGACACAAGTCAAAGTCAAACACACGGAACGTCAACTACTCTTGTCATGAGAGACTCCAACAAACACAGTCATTCAGCATGATTCAGAGATCATTTCAACACGCTCCGATGACCCTCGTTTCATCTTCACCTGTAACTTGGGCGCACTGACGGACAGATCGACCTGCCCGAAGAGAGGAGAGCCTGCGATATCTCCCCATTCGAACTTGTTCCATGGGCAGACCTGCCATGCTGTCGTCACAGGAAAAGCATAGCAGGAGAGGAAGAGAAGGAGAAGGGCGAGCAAGAGTAGGAAGAGCAGGAGCAGGAGCAGGAGCAGGAGCAGGAGCAGGAGCAGGAGCAGGAGCAGGAGCAGGAGCAGGAGCAGGAGCAGGAGCAAGAGCAGGAGCAGGAGCAGGAGCAGGAGCGAGGAGTAGGAGCAGGAGCAGGAGCAGGAGCAGGAGCAGGAGCAGGAGCAGGAGCAGCCCCGACTCTTCTTTACCTGCTGGCAGACGTCACAGCCGTAGATCCTGTTGCCCATCGGCTCCCGTAGCTCGTGTGGGATGCTGCCCTTGTTCTCTATGGTCAGATAGCTGATGCATTTCCTCGCATCCAGCACGTGCTCCCCAACAAACGCGTTCGTGGGACATGCCGTCATGCACTTGCTACACTTCCCGCACCCTGCCCTGCTCCTCTTGACCTCGTCGGCGGGAAGAGGGATCGTGGTGAGAATCTCTCCGAGGAAGAAGCCTGATCCGACCTTCGGGCCTGATCCATCCACATACATCAACG
>NW_005434619.1:159890-172779 GCF_000315625.1 Guillardia theta CCMP2712
CCCCTCCCTCCCTCCTCCCAGCCCTGACGTAACAACAACTGCCCTCCTCTCTACCTGAGAGATCCTTTCGCCTTCTCATTCGATCCTCGCGCGCCAGGAAGTTCATCTCTCCGTGGTACCCGCTCTCTATCCATCTCTCAAACGCCTCCATCCTCTGCGATGGCTCGCTGGTAGTCACATTCGCCCTCCACAGACCGAGCTCAGCCGCCTTATTCTTCATCCTCTCCCTCAGCGTCAACAGCGCTTCCTCGTCATCCATGGGTACCGTCAGAGGACCTGCATCAACGACGTTCTTCGTCTTCTTCTTCCTCCTCTTCTTTGGCTCCCCCAAGCTGCAGAATCCCCTCCATCCCTCTATCCCTAGCAGAGACCTCCCTCTTCCTACCACTGGCAAAACATCTCGTCTTTCCATCACTGACGAGTATCCTCCTCCTCCTCCTCCTCCTCCTCCTCCTCCTCCTCCTCCTCCTCTCGCTCTGCTCATCGCGCCCGTTGAGCTCCTCACGCAGGCTCCCGTCCATGGCGCCACGATACCAGCGATGCGCCTGCTCAGCATGTGCGGGCGAAACTTTCCGAACTTTGAGCAACTGGATTTCTCAAACTCGACATGCAAAAGTTTCCGAAATTTCCTCAGGCTGTCGGGGAGGCAGAGGGATGGGCGTACCAGCTGCTCACATGTACTCTTCTGCTCCTGCTCCTGCTCCTGCTCCTGCTCCTGCTCCTGCTCCTAACCCATCTACTGCCCTTCCTCCTCTTCCTCCTCTTCCTCCTCTTCCTACACATAGTAGGTCTCCATCTCCTTCACAGTCGTCGACTCTCCTTTCCTCTGCTCCCATTCACTCCCCTCAAACCCCCAATGTCACCATCCTGTTCTCCACTTCCTTTGTGCCCCCTCCCTTTCACAAACCTGTGCTACATTGCTCCGGTGCCCTGAATCGCTCCTCGCATCGAACACCTTCACCAGATTCATGTTCCTCCTCCGCCGCCTCTCTCCTCACCACGACGTCTCCTCGGCACAGTTCTTCACTCCCAAGGCGGGTAGGAGGACCATTGTCCAACCGCTCGTGCCGATCTCCTTGCAGCGAGCGAGGAGGAATCGTCCCAAGGTTCGCATTGCTCGCCTTGCTCCTCCCCCTGGGCCTCTCCTCCTCATGCACACCTTCCGCCATCACGGGATCGGAAGAGCATGGCAGCATGAGATGGGGGGGGCATGCGGGTCGAAGAGCGACGGCGATGCTTCGAATGAGGGGGAAGGGAGTAGACTTCCTTGTACGGCTGGACGACTCGGAGGATCCTAGAAAGGTTTACGGGGACCCGCTCCCTATAGGGCTGGCGTGGGTGGACAATGAGAGGAGAGAGAGAGAGCGAGAAGGGGAGGACACTGTGAGTAGGAGCAGCTTGCAAGCCAAGGAGGAGGAGGAGGAGGAGAAGGAGGAGGAGGAGGAGAAGGAGAAGGAGAAGGAGAAGGAGAAGGAGAAGGAGCAGGAGAAGGAGACTGTGGAAGTTGACAGCTTCGAGAGGACAACGAGCTCGCTGTTGGAGAGGGTCAGTGCGCTCATGCAGGAAGGCGAGGTCGACGAGGCTGTCAAGGTCATGCAGGAGCTGATCACTCAGGTGGGCCCTCAGCCCAGCGTCGTCCTGCGTCTCGTGCGCCTGCTGGTTCTCAAGGGAGACTTCTTTGCTGCCAACGAAGTGGTGTTCCAGGCGTGCAAGGTGAGGGCGGACGGGAGAGGAGGAGAGGAGGCAGGTAGACGGGTTGGGTGGAAAGAGGAGGGGGATTGAGAAATCAAGGCACGGGACGATCTGGGGGAGAGGAGCAAGAGAAAGAGAGCGGAGGGATACGGACGGAGAAGGTAGGAATAGACAAGGAGGATATGAGAGCGTGAGAGCGGTGTTGTATTGAGCGACAGCATGGCAGTGAACATGCTGACTGAGTTCTTACCAACAGAAATTCCCTGACGACGATGAAATGTTGTTTATCAAAGCTAGTCTGCTGAAGCAACAAGGCTACCTCGGGGAGGCTGAGAGCTGTTATAGGTGAAACTGCTGCTGCTGCTGCAGCTTGCTGCTGCTGCAGCTTGCTGCTGCTGCTGCTGCTGCTGCTGCTGCTGCTGCTCCTTCGCATGCTGTGTCACTAAGCTCTTCGATTCTCGTCTTTCTTCCATTGTTGTCTTGCTCCATGATGATGGTGTCGAGCAGGAGGGTTCTGGAGATGAACAGCAAGAATGCGGACGCTCTCTGTCATCTCGGAACTCTGGTCGCCGCCAAGTCGCCTGAGGGTTACAACGATGAATCAGAGATGGTCCTTCCTCCTCCTCCTCCTCCTCCTCCTCCTCCTCCTCCTCCTCCTCCTCCTCCTCCTCCTCCTCGTGATGCCACTTCATCATAGTCTTCGTCCGCCTCTCGCTCTTCCTCCTCCTCCTGCTTCCCATCCTGCTCTCCCCTCCTCTTTTTCTTCCCCTCTCCTCCCTCTTTGAATTGGTAGCCCCATCTATCTCCTCCTCCTCCTCATTGTCTTTTGCTTCACTTACTTGTCCTCCGTTGCTGCAGCTGCTCTCCGCCGCTCTTTCCTTGAAGCCCGATGACGTCATCATATTGACCAACTACGCAAACATCCTTCAGAACCGAAAGAGTTTCGAGCGGGCCGGGCAACTCTTCAAGAGGTTTGCTACCTTCACCTGTCTTTGCTGTCTCCTTTTCCAATGCTCCTGCTAGCTGTTATGCGTGGTTTTAACATTTCTGTCGTTTCCTCTCTTCTCCTCTCCTCCCTCCTTCACTCCCTCCTCCCTCCTCCCTCTCTCCTGCTTCCTCCCTCCTGCTTATCCTTCCTTATCCTCCTACTGTCAACTTCGCTTCTTCGCCTCTGCCTCCCTCCAGGGCACTAGAGCTGCAGCCCCAACGAAGTCTCCTGCACAGCAATTATGCGGCGCTGCTGTGGGACAAATACCAGGAGGAGAGGAGGGAGGGCAACCAAGACCAGTCAGACTACCAACGTGCGCTCCTCCTGCTCAAGGAGGCTGTTCGGCTAGATCCCGAGCATGCTCCATCCTTGAACAACTACGCCAGGCTGCTCGCTCAGGAGGGCGAGACAGATGCCAGGTTGTCTCCTTCTCTTCGTATCCTTGTACATGCTCTCCTCTCTCCGTCAGTCTCTCTTCGGTCCTGCTGTGTCGTCCTGCTGCTCCTTCCCTCTGTTCCACCCGATGCCCCTCCCTTGTCTTCCTGGTGACTCGTCACTTCCCCTTGCTTCTCCGCTTCTTTCCTCTTTCTCGTCTCCCTCCTCCCTCTCATTGTAGATTTGGCAGTGCTGCTGTGCCGAATGAAACTGAAGATGCCAACGAGATCTTTGAAAAGGCTCAAGAAGTCGATCCAAACAACGGAGAGATGAAGGTACCGAGGAGGAGGACGAGGATGACGAGGATGACGAGGAGGGGTGAGGGGGAAAGCTATGACAATGACAATGACAATGACAACAAAAGGTTCAACATGCGAAGCATCTCATCAATCAGCGTTTGTTCCTCCCTGCCAAGGTCCATCCTCCCTCCCTTCCCCTCTCTCCCCTCTGCTCTCCTTCCTCTCGTTCTCCTCCTCTGTCTCCTCTCTCCGCTCTCCGCCCTCTCGTCACACGATCACAGGGCATTCTAGAGGAGGCTCTGAGCATGGACCCTCCTGTCAGCAACGAGCTCAGAGCAGAAGCGTTCATCCTGCATGGAATGGTCTGCTACCGCCTCCTCCCTTCAGCTGCCGCTGACATTGGTTTGAGATCTGCGAGGAGGAGGGAGGGATGCAGCAGCTCAAGGCAGCGGTCAAGTACTACCAGCAAGCGCTCGAAGCCCTCCCGCACTCCCCTCCGTTCCATGCTGTCTTCCGCCATGCAGCACTGGTGAGGGATGACGATGGCTTGACTTGTTCGTTCGTGCGCTCCTTTTCCTCCTCCTGCTCGTCATCATCATCACCGCCATCATCATCACCACAACCACCATCACCACCATCTCCATCATCTCCATCATCTCCATCATCATCATCAACAACAACAACAACAACAACAACATCTTCTCCATCATCATCATCATCGCTCTATCATCGCTCCATCATCCTTCTTATCCTCCTCTTCCTCATGTTCATATGAATTATCAGAGTTTTCATGGATCTTGTCTTCCCCCTCTTTTCACATTCTTGCTGCTCCTTTCCTTTCCCTGTCCTGGTTCTTTTCCCTTCATTTCTCAGCTTGCTACACAGCAATGGATCTGCATGGAGAACCTGGAGGAGGCCGAGGAGAGCTTCAAGAAAGCTCTTGAAATCCAGCCAGACAGCAGGGAGTGCATGGTAAGGCACAGAGGGGGGGGAGGACACTAGCGGCTGTTGTCAGGGAAGCGAGGGGAGGAAAGAGGGTGGGAAAGTGCTGTTGTTAGGATACAGTGAAGTTGGAGGGAGATTGCATGGCTGGTTTGCCAAGGAGGAAGGAGGAGGGGGTCCAAACAGGAGTTGGAGGGGTCAGAAAGGGAACGAAATCCTTGCGAGTACTTGACCATGGCCCAGGTCCAATACGCTATGCTGCTGTGGGAGGGGAAAGGAAATGATAAGGACGCGCTGCTGCTGCTTAGGAGGAAGCCTTCCTCACTCCGAACCTCATTTCTCCTGACCCTTCTGCAGAGTGCTGGAAGTCGATCCCAAGGACAAGACAGCGCTAGACGCATGTGCGCAGATCCTGGAGCAGCGGCAAGTTGGCTACTGTGAAGACGAGCATGTAGCCAGATCACTGCGGCAGGTTGCGGAGGAGGAGGAGCAGGAGGTGCAGGAGAAGGCCCTGCTTGAAGACGGTCGAGGGTCGGGAGGAGGGAGAGGGAACAGGAGGGGTTGGAGGAGATCGCTCAAGTCTGTAGTTCACCGTTTGAGGGCAATCGTTGCAAGATTGTTTCCATTCCGTAAACGAAGATGATGAAAAAGATAGAGCGACAAAACTGTTGAGGGGAGGGAGGGAAGGGGGGGGGGAGAGAGAGAGGAAAGACTGATCTGATGGAGAGGAAGAGAGATTTGAGACTAACAGGATGAAAGACGACGGGATAACAATACACCAGAAGACTGGGAAAGAAGAGGGTATGGAGGGCAGGTAGTCATAGGAAGAGTCAGCAGAAATTGGATCGGGTGTGAAGAATGGAGGAAGAAGACAAGAAGACAGTAAGGCAGGAACACTGTTCGTCAGATATCTTTCCAGTTGTTCGTTACTTTCCTGTAGGTGAAGTGAGAAAGCAAGCATGAGCTCCAGCAAAATTCGCAAATATGTCGGCAGTGAATATAGATGAAGCAGGAGACAAAGAGTGGAAGACGGGCACGGGGACAAGGGAGGGAGGAGGAGCGCAGCAGAGGGCAAGAGAAGTTGTAATTACAGCTTTGTCGATGGAGCAAGGGACCAGCAGCAGGACAGCATCAGGACAGCATCAGCATCATACTGGACAACAGCAGGAGGTCGGGGAGTTCTGTCCCTATCACCTGTGCGCAGAGAGACAAGTTGTCGAGCAGTACTGGAAGGTGAACTTGCTGAAAGACTGCCTCGACTTGGGGAAACCTGTCAGCAAAAGTCATGGACGAGGAGGGCGAGGGAGAGAGCATCACTCTGCTTGCAGCTGCTGCACTCCCACACCTCCTCCTCCTGCTCCGACTCCTCTGGCTTCACGTAGTAGGACAGGATGCGGGCAAGGTTCCCCCTGCAGATCCGATCCATCTGCTCCGCACCGAGTCGCATGCCCATCATCCTCGGAACGAAGTTGCGAGGGATGTGCTGCAGTCCGAACCCTCCTCCTCCTACCAGCTGCATCTTGTACTGGAAGCCGTGAGATAGGACTATCTGCTCGCCATAGCCTGCCGTGACCTTGTCACACCGTCAAGCGTGCTGGTCATACTGTCGTACCCTGGGAGACCATCTCGGCTATGCAGAGCGCGATGCGGTCGTCTCCTGGCGCCATGACGTTGTAGTGCTGCAGGAACGCTCCTGCGAGGTCCCCGTGAGCATCCAAGACACTCAACTCAGCGCCTCCTCCTCCTCCTCCTCATCCTCATCCTCCTCCTCCTCCTCCTCCTCCTCCTCCTCCTCCTCCTCCTCACCAGAACATCCGATACAGTCCATGGACACGTTGCAGCCTCGAGCCAGGACGGATCGTAAGTAGTCTCTATCGTCGCAAGAGTACGCCATGTTCAGCAGCACCGTCCGCTTCAGGCTCGCACCCTCCGACGCAACAACGTCCATCACCTCCTTCCCAAGCTTGCACCCCGGCTCCAGGTCCACGAAAAGAGGAGCTCCCGTCCTTGCCTGCACCCTTGCCGCGGCAACCAGCACCCTCCTCTCCTCATCATGGAAGTTGGAGGACACACCAATCCCTCCTATGACGCCTGCTCTGATGGCTCCTTCCTCGTCAGACTCCACACACCCTCCCACCAGGTCCCGCTCCATCTTCATTGCAATCTCATCGGTACTCTCACCCACTAGGTAAGAGGGATGAAGCACATGAACGCTGAACCCTGTTCCCATCACAACGTGCACCCCAGTGAGCTTCGACAGCTTTCTCAGCATCTTCGGATTCCGACCGAGCGCTGAATAGACGTCAACGTGCATAGTGACGAGAGAAGGTCCTAACCTGGCACGGTCGTATCGACGACCAAGGTCCCTCCAGCCGCCTTGAAGCTCCTCATCTCCTGCTCTGCCATCGCTGCCTTGTTGAGGACTACGTTGTCCAGGTTGCTCAGCGGATTCTGCATGATCCTCCCTCGGTTCTCGAGCGCCAAAGGAGCATGGAGCAGTTCGGATGGGAAGTCGCGCGTACCTTGAAGAAGCTTGACGATAGAGGTCTGGTCGATGAAGAGGTGCTCATTCGATAGACACAACACGGGACCACCACCACCTCCTCCTCCTTCTCCTCCTCCTCCTCCTCCTCCTCCTCCTCCCATTTCCACCTCCCCCGTCACACTCATTATGGACATGGCTGCAAGGGGTGGATCCGCGGAAGCCGGCAGAACAGTGCATGACCACCTGCTGACACTACCACCTTGAATGGCCTGCATCTTGGAATTTTGATTTCTGAGCCATATAAATATTTGAAAACAGCAGCAAAATATTCAATTAGTTTCACTTGACTGACCCCCTTAAGGACCCTTGTGATGACCAATGCTGATATAATTCACCATGTCCAGCGACTCCCATCAATATAAAATCTACCCTCACCCCCTTCGATACTTTAAAAGGACCCGGTGAATGGTGATCTGAGTAATAATGATTTAAAACTTGCTAGTAGCAGATTACAATACTTATTAAACTACATGAGCACCCCCACCCCCCTTAAAACTACCTCACCCTCGCAATTCGTCTTATCTCAAATGGTCCCCCGGATGCTCCGTTCAGTCTGAGCGAGGAGGTACCCCCTATTTTCACTAGTAGAACTACCGGTATGAAGTCTATTAAAAGATAAGACCATCCCTACCCCCGTAGAATGAGTACCCCAAATTTGAGTACCCCACCACACACCATTCCTACCTGCATGGCCTGAGCCGACCGGATCTTCCAGATGGCAGATAGGAGCGCGCAAGGAATGCCTCCTCCTCCTCTCATGTCAGACGATACCAACACTTCATCAGAATCATCATCCTTCTCGTCTTCCTTCCCGCATGTCCCGGGAGAGACGCTATTCCTCCCATTCTACAACGAATCCCTGTGGGAAAAGGTTCGTAATTCCCTCCTACCGTTTCCGAAGGACTTGGACGAGCTTACTAAGGCCATGCAAGCTTATATTCCGGGCATTTCTCAGCTTCGCGGGCTTCAGGCAGCGATCGATGGAGTAGGAGGAGGGCCAGCTTGCGAGAATTTCTTTACGGAGACTCTGCCGGATATCATTCAGTCGGCGCTGAAACTGCAGGAGGTCATGAAGAGTTGCAACATTGATCGCATCCCCCTCCTCAAAGACATCAAGACTACAACCAGCGCTGTTTTCAAAGTCGTCTTGCCTCGTGTGCTCGTCAGATCCCTCATGGCAAACATGTTTCTGTGCACGTTCCAAGAGCAGCGGGGGATGGAGGAGCCCATGCCTACCTGCACCTTCCAGGTTCTGCTGAGGAACACCTCAGTGCAGGAATGCGCAAAGTTGAGAATGTTCATCCACTACTTCGAGCGAACAAAGAGCGGACATGTTCCTGGTTGTGTCACGATCATACGACAGAAGATCTACCTTGACGGGATGTAAGAGCGAGGCACTGCGATGTGAATCTGTTGACATGATATTTCTTTGGAAGGATCCTGGAGAACAGCAATAAGCCTCTCCTTGGCATTTCTGTTGCTCCAGCTGGAGTTGGGTTCGAGGACGATGACAATGGGAAGGATTGTCTGCATGCCGACTTTGCGAACATGTACATTGGAGGAGGGGTGTTGACAGGAGGCTGTGTTCAGGTTGAACCTCTCATGTGATGTGTTGAGCGCACGATAAAATCGTGTTGGACAGGAGGAGATTCGTTTCTCGATCTGCCCCGAACTGATCATATCCTGCCTGACATGCAGCGTCTTGAATCTTGGAGGTTGTTCTCATCGCACCGCCCCTTAGTGGTTGTTGATTGATTTTTCCTGCAGAGGCAATACAAATCCTCGGAGCAGAGCAGGTTGGATATTTCATCAAGTACTCACAAGAGTCTTACAAGCTCTTGTTTCAGTTCTCTTCATACTCGGGCTATGGGTTTGGTTTAAGGTTCGCCGGCCCGTTTGTGGACAATCAAAGGCAGGCAGATGACGGTGAGCGAGCGCTAGAGGGAGCGCGTTTGTGTGCTGGGAGGATACGGGGAGAGGGCGGGGGAGATAGGGAAGGGGAAAAGGGAGGGGGAGGGGGAGGGCTTGGAGGAGCAAGGAGATCGCAACGGAGAGTGAATGCTCATCGGTTGAGCGACGTTGGTGATAGGTACCATCCTTCGGGGAATATTTGCCATGGATGCGTATGATGGGCGGCGAAGAGACTTCAACATAAGGGTACAGCTACAGGTACGGCGTTCCTCCCTCCCTGACCCTCTCTTTGACTTCCTTCCATCCCTCCCTGCCTGTTCTCCTCCCCTCGAGCTTCCTCGCCTGTCTCTGATTTGACCGCCTCCTCTCCATAACTTGCTGGCTCCCGCCCCTCCCTCTCCCTTCCTCCTGAATTGATCAGTATTGTGAAATGTTTTGCTTCTTGCAGGAAGCCATGATGCTCAGGGAGATCAACAAGGCCGCGGCAGGGTTTTCTCTCATGGATGTGAGTCCTCCTCCTCCTCCTCCTCCTCCTCCTCCTCCTCAAGCTATCCTGACGCTCGCCGCCACAGGACTCTGTGAAGCAATTCTCCGTCTTGGCAACCGGTGAAGAGAGAGAGGGAGAAGGAGAAAAGACAGGGAGGGACGGAGTGAGGAGTAAGAGACCAAGGGAGAGGTGGACTGGACCATAGACCCGAGGAAGTGACATAGGATCTCTGTGCTTGCACTTACCATATTGCTCCCCTTCTAGGCAACTGGGGATGCGGCGTGTTTGGCGGGTTTGCTCCTCTGAAGGCGGTAAGGAGGTGCTACAAGTTATCCGCCATCCTCACACGTCTGCAGCTCCTGCAGTGGCTCGCGTCTTCCCATGTGGGAGTATGCATACGATATTTCCCTTACAACGAGGTTGGGCCTCCGCACCATCCTCCCTCTCCCACCCACTTCCAACCCTCATTTACTTCCTGTCTTCCTTGCTTCTTCTCACCCCCACGCCCCATCCCCTCGGTTTGTTGATCACTGCCTTGCCTTTTCCTCCCTCTCACTGACCCCATCCAACGTTCCTCTTGCTTTTCGCTCTTGTCGTAACGCTGAACGCTCGCAAAGGATTTTGGACCAGCCCTGCAGAAGCTGAGCGCGACGCTGACTAGTCGGAGATGTACCGTAGGTGACCTCTGGAAGGTGAGGAGAGCGAGAGGAGGGGAGGGCGAGAGGAGAGGAGAGGAGAGGAGGAGCTAAGAGAGCATGCAGGGTCTTGGAAGGCTGTCAAAAAGGATGAGCTTGAAGGGAGACGGGGCTGTGATGGAGAGGTTGGCGAGTGAACGAGGGCGAGGAGAGAGGAACTCATACAGCAGCGCAGATTTTACGAGGAGTTGGTCGAGGAGCTAGGGAACCTTGGAACTAGCAGACAGAGTCCATCAAGAAGATCCGACGGAGACTGTAAGAAATCACCATGCTTCTCCTCCCATCCCCTGCTTCCCGCCTCTCGCATCTTGCCCCCTTCCCTCCCAGCCTCTTCCTACCCTGCTCTGTCCCTGACTCCCTCCTGCTTCCTGCTTGTCGTTCATTGTCGTCTTAACATGTTGGGTCAGGATGGGGACATCGGGCTAAGTGGGCTCTGCGAACTTTGTGGGCTTGTCTTTGGGCGAAGCCTGAAGATGAGGGGAGCGAGTGCGGAACGCTGACTCGGAGCTGGAAGGAGGATACAATCAACCGGGCGGAGAGGGATGGGGGCTGGAGAAGCAGGCGGAGAACAAAAGAGGAAGGAGGAAGGAAGGGGAGGAGTTACCTGTCTCGATCACACTTGCGCTCCTGCTCTCACAGTCCAGCAGACTCCAGTTGGTCTTCATGGTGCCTAACGACAACCTGGGGACCGAGTTTCAACGGAGGAGGAGGAGGAGGAGGAGGAGGAGGAGGAGGAGGAGGAGGAGGAGGAGGAGGAGGAGGAGGAGGAGGAGGAGGAGAGAGGCTGTTAAGGAATATCATGTGAGATGTGTGAGAACCTTTCTTTGGTCGGAATCCCCTCCAAATTCACGTCGTCCTCATCCTCTGATCGCCTGCGTCTCTGCGTTATCTTACACCCCCTTCCTAATCCTCGACTTCTTCTCTTGCATGTCCCTTCATCCCCTCTCCCTCCTCCTCATCCACCCCCTTCTACCTGCCTCTCACCCTTACTGCTCTGCTCCACTCGTCTTCCTATCGCTACAACTTCCATCGCTACCTCATCAGCATGGGGGACAGCGACGTTCCTCTCAGCTCCTCCTCTTTGGGCAGCTGCCATGGTGTGTAGGCTCCTGCCAACTGTGATCAGGAGGAAAGGAGGAGTAAGACAAATGGCGGACTGATGTCAGCGCCAAGGTGGACTGGGGCCCTCCCCCTGCAAGAAGTTATAAGTGCCGCGATAAGCTCAAAGCTCGATCGATGTACGTCGCGTCGTTGGATACGGGCAGGCGAAGGCTCGACCCTCTTCTCTTCTGCATAGCAATGGTAAGTAGCAACCAAGGAGGAAGAAAACTAAATGGGGATGAAATGCGGGAAGGGCCAAAAAAGCTGCTGGAGGAAATGGAAGGGAATGAAGGAAGAGATCGGACAAGGGAAGAGGTAGGGTAACATTGAAGAGAAGAGGCAGGATGACGCAGCAAGGCGCCACAACGTTGCTAACCTTCCCTCCCGTTGGTGACCTCCCAGAACGAGGAGATCCTACCTCCCCGCTCGTCCACAGCGAGTCGAACTCAGCCTGCATCTGTGGGTCCTTGAGCGCCGATGAAGCCTGCAACAGCTTTGAATAGAGCAGCAGCAGCACCCGCGGCCCTTCTCACTTGCAGCGTCCTGAAGAAAGTCGCTCCTATCAGATTCTCCGACTTCTTGTATGGAATGTAGCCCATGTCTGCCAAGCACAATCATGCTCAGTTTGCCAACCAGCCCCTCAAGTCGATGACTTACAGGATGCGGAAACAACCTTAGGGTCTCTGCAGAGGTTGAGATTGTGCCTGGAAGACAAGCAGAAAGCAGTCATTCCCTGACATTCTCCATCGTTGATCAACGTACAAGTTCCATCTGCTGTATCTCGGGTCAAGGTTGTCTTTCTCCCACAGATCTCTCATCTCGTTCTGCGGGGGAAACACTTCAGAGGGAGGGGGGAGAGGGAGGAAGGGAGAGATACAGACACAGGCAGGCAGGCAGGCAGACAGACAGGCAGGCAGGCAGGAAGGCAGGCAGGCAGGCAGGCAGGCAGTAGTCTGAGAGGAAAGCAAGCAGCACATCTTGGATTTCATGGTCGATAGACTTGCTTGTCCGGAAGCCAGTGGATTCCCAGCTCTGTAAATGACACTTGGTGAGCAAGAATACTCAAGTGCAGGATGGAAACGGACAGGTCAGGTCAGGTCAGGTCAGGTCAGGTCAGGTCAGGTCAGATCAGGGCAGGACAGGACAGGAAACGGCAGGGCAGGACAGGACAGGAAACGACAGGAAAAGAAAGGAGACAGGGCAGGACACCCTAAGAGCCATTGTGGAAACATGCGTCATTCACCTGTGAACTCCCTCTTGTTCGCTGCAGCTGGGTTGCTTCCATAGCCTTGGCCCAAGTGCTTCCATACGCGTTGTTCGACACGTATCTTGAGCAAACAAGCAGTCAGTGGACCCTTGTCGTTGCCCTCCCACCTCCTCCATTGCTCACCCAGGTACGAACCCGGCGTATCCAACCATCCTCCTACCAACACTGTGAGCATCAGCTGAGCAGCAAACAAAAACATCTCCATCGACCTCTCGCCCGTCATCACCGTCCCTTGGCTGCTGCAGGGTGAGTGACTGGAGAAGGAGCAAGCAGTGAAGACCTGGAGGCCGAGAACGAGCTCCTCCTCGGAGACCAGGGGAGCGATCGAGCGCCCACTCTCTCAGAGTCGAACCGCGGAGTCACCATAGTGCGATGCCTGAACCAACAAGCCTCAGCAGCGACTCGATGAAATGTTCTCCCCACTTTTCTGGGAACATGTAATGGAGCCACGTCAAGTTAGGAGCGACAAACCTCAAAACACGCACCACTACATTCATCATCGCTACATCGCCCTCTCATTCCTGTCAGTCATGTGCTCTCTCATCTTACCCTACCCTGCCCGGTCTTCCTCCCCCCCCCCCTTTCCT
>NW_005434619.1:172879-191513 GCF_000315625.1 Guillardia theta CCMP2712
TCCTCCTCCTCCTCCTCCTCCTCCTCTCCTCCTCCTCCTCCTCCTCCTCCTCCTCCTCCTCCTCCTCCTCCTCCTCCTCCTCCTCTGCATCCTCCTCCTCCTCCTCCTCCTCCTCCTCCTCCTCCTCCTCCTCTGCATCCTCCTCCTCCTCCTCCTCCTCCTCCTCCTCTGCATCCTAGCTCCTCAACTGCCGCCATCGCTATACGCATCCTTGGATTGACATATGTCTAAACCACCCCACCTAGTACCCCCAAGATTAAACTGACCTCCACCCTTTGACTGGAACATATTGGTACCCCTACCCTCCATATATCCCATTTCGAGCAGGAAAGATACCCCGTTGAAAGTACCATTATTTTCAAGTACCCCGTCATCGACGCGATTGCCCCACCCTCACCCACCTTTCAACGCATTCTCCTCTTTTTTTCTTTGTTCTTCCAACACCGGTACTTCCGTCCACAAAAAACCAGACGGGTGTGGATTGTTTTTTTTTGGTAATTTAAGTACCGGTACTTCTTCCTTCCCTTCCTATACCACCCACCCCTACGATTGAGGCAGGATGCAGGTTTTACAAGAACTTTCCTCAATCTGTTCTGCCCCGACGCGTCATGCCTGTCTGCTAGTCCTCCTACCCTGCCTCCTCCTCCTCCTCCTCCTCCTGCCGCCGCCTCCGCTATTGATCTCGCTGCTCCACATCTCCCTGCTCACCTTGCCTCCTCCCTGAAGTCCATCTGATCCCTCTCGCTGTCTCCTGGGCTGCTTCCTGAGCCCTCCTATCCCTCCCAGTTCGCTCCCTCCTCGTACACCGAGCATCCTCTACCCCACAAACGTCGTCCTGGTTAGCGACACAACTTCACTCTGTCCCCATGGCTGGCTTTCTCGGTCGGCTGTCGCAAGGAATGGGAGGAGGGTCCCAGGAGGAGGAGGACATCAATGCCCCGATAACCTTCAGCCGCGCAAGGGCCCATCCTCCTCTGTCGTCCAACGTCGGCACCTTTGGCAGCACAGACACGGGGCTTCGGAGGAACTGGGTGACTGGCTATGTTTCCCCATGATGTTGCATGCGAGTCGCCGCTCCCTCCTTTCTCGCTCCCTCCCTCCTTTCTCGCTCCCTCCCTCCTTTCTCCCTCCCTCCCTCCTTTCTCCCTCCCTCCTTTCTCCCTCCGTCCCTCTTTTTTCCCTCCCTCCTTTCTCCCTCCCTCCTTTCTCCCTCCCTCCTTTCTCCCTCCCTCCTTGCTCCCTCCCTCCTTTCTCCCTCCCTCCCTCCCTCGTAGTTTCTTTCATGCTTGTTCTTCGCTTTCTCATTGCCCTGCCCCCACCCCCTCGTAATCCCACATGCAGGTTGAGGGCAGCTGGGCATCAGGCTCTCGCTACGGCCGCCTGGAGAAGGCGCCCTCTAGACCGTTTCTCAGCATAATCCTCATCTCCGCCTTCTTCATCTTCGCCATGGTGGCATCTATCATGTGGTATGACGGCAAGGATCAGTTCAACCTCAACAACATGCTCCCCTGGTCCACCGGGGGAAGGGGCAGCGGATCTCGCCCGTCGGCGGGGTCTGGTAGAGCACGAGGGAGGGGAGAGACGAGACGAGGTGCGAGCAGGGTTCCTGCCCTTGTGCCGATGCAAAGTGACTCGACTTGTCCAGTGGAAGAAGCGAACGAGAAGCTGAAGTTCAAGTACCATGAGGCTCTCAGAGACGTCAGAGGACTGGAGAGCAAAGTGAGCCGGGTGGAGGAGAGAATCTGATTGAGGAGGAGAGGCTCTGGTCGGCGGCTGACGAGGACGGGGCAGGTTGGGGAGCTGGAGCATCTGGCAAGGGAAAACTCGCGCAAGGTGCAACACACGACTCGGGGGGGGCAGGACGGGGCCCTTGTGGAGGAAAAGCTCAAGTATGAGGCAGCTGAGCGAGAGGTAGATGCCCTGGAGAGCAAGGTAGAGGGAGGGGAGGATCGAGGACGTCAGGCTGGTGACTCGAGCAGGTGGAGAAGCTAGAGAGAGAGGCGTTGAAGCAGAAGATGAGCATGCGACAAGGGCAGGTTGGCAACTTATCTCCCTCCTCCTCCTCCTCCCCCTCCTCCTCCCCCTCCTCCTCCTCCTCCTCCTCCTCCATCGTGACATCCTCCCTCCTGAGTCTGCGTCATCCGGGTCGTTGAAACTAGCATCCTCATAAGGAGCATCTTGCCCTTGAACGCTTCTCCCCGCCGTCCTTGTTCCTCGCTGCTCCGTTGCATCTTGCGACTGACCCGCTGCCAACTCACAGGCCAGCGACCTGGGGCGGGCGAGCAAAGAGATCTCAAACCTGCAGGTGTAAAACTCTCAGTCCACCAACGGTTGTTCACCCTTCCCCCACCAGGACACCATGGAGCGGCTGGAGGAGCTCGAGGCTCGAAGGAGCAGGGTAGCTGATCCCGAGCTGGGCTGAAGCATGGGCTCTGCCTGACCGTAGTGCTGAGCAGGAGCAGAGGATGTCGGAGAAGCAGATCGCAGCGCTGGAGAAGGAGAACGAGCAGCTTGAGGTGAGGAGGGAGTGGAGGGAACCACGGGACATGACGAGCACCTCGGTCCAGCTGAGCTTGGAAGATCGAGAGCAGGACAAGTGAGTCACCTGCAGGAGGCCAGCACATCGTCTGAGTGATCCCCTGCTGCAGGCAAGAGATTAAGGCGCTCACAGACAAGGTCGAGGAGCTCTCAAGGTGGGGACGAGGGCAAGCGGCCGTTCCTCCGCCTCCTTGACTGCCGGCCAGGAACTCGGCGGCTGCTCGCAGGAGTCGGGAGAGTGGAGAGATCAAGAAGATCGAGGAGGCAATCAAGGCGCATCTGAAAACAGAGGAGGACAGGTAAAAAGCCGTTGACATTGTCTCTGTTCGTCGTTCTTCTACTTCCTTTCTCCCGTTCACATCGCTTGTTCCCCCTCCTGAAGCTCTTCACAAGGGTTGCCAAGCTTACGAGGCAGCAAATCAAGCTCAAGGCCGAGCTGGAGGCGGCGAGGGCAGAGGCCCAGCAGTACAGAAAGCCTCAACCAGCTCCAAGGAGGAAGCGCGCGCAATCCTCTCTGCATCTTGGCCCATCGAACGATCTTGAGAGCACAGGCAAACGTTTGAGCTATGCGGATGAGGTGCAGGTATACCTACTCTCCCTCCTTCCTGCCTTCGGATGATCCGTGTGGTGACAGCAAAAGGAGAAGAAGGAAGAGGAGAACATCTCGAGGCAGGTGTGAAACGAAGTCCTGTCGCCAGCGCAAGCCCTCTAACGCTCCTGGCAGGCGTCGAGGATGATGAATCACAGGGAGGAAGAAAGAGGGCTGGACAAGCGTCATCGCAAAATGCTGGAGGTTAGGAAGAGGGTCGACGTCTGATCTAACAGGAAGAGTCAGGACATGGAAAGGAGCCAGGAGATGCGCGACAGGACGGCGGATCAAGCAGCCGACAGGTTCCACTCCTCGCCACGCTGCTTCCCCGTGCCTGACATGCCGTGCAAGGGATCTCAAGGTCAGGGAGAAGGAGATCGACAAGCTACTGGGCACCAACACCAACTGCCCCGGGTGAGATGAGCACGAGGATGAGATCCGAGCATCTGCTATGCTAACATTGGTCTACAAGGCCGGACTGCATGACCAAGAAGGTCGACCCCTCGATAGTTCAGGTTGCCATTTCAGAGGAGGTTGAAAGGGAATTCTTACTTTAACTCAAGGCAACGGACTATGCCAGGTCAAGATTCGCCTCCGGAGGAAAGCTCCGCTTTCAGTAGAATGGATTTTAATCATCCACAAATTGAATTTTCGTTTGCCGCAAAGCTTGTTTGCGTGTCGGGTTAGCTTGAGATGTCGCAGATCATCGACTCTCCGGGTTAGACTTACCATGAGGCGACTCTCGAGGGTGGACTTACCATGAAGATGGTTCAAATTGTCGTCTTGGTGTTGGTTTCCGGGACTTACCATGAAGTGGCATGGATGAGTAGAGATGGCGGCGGATGAGGATGAGAAGAATGATGGAGCATCGGAGTGGTGAAACTTGACAAATGAGCTTAGAGATCAGCGATGAGGACGAGTCTTGACTCTAGAAAAAAGCAGATGCTATGTTAGTACTTACGCGAAGAGCGTGGAAGGTATGGATGCGCTTCAAAAACTTGATCCCGACTGTCAAAAACTAGGCTTGAGCCTTGCCCAGCGAGAAGTGTCGCGCTTGTATCAATCGAGCCCTTGCAACAGTGTTCCTGAAGTCTCGGTGTATGGTTGTTAACTTAAATCATCTTGGTAAGGTTTGCTATTAAATCATCTTGGTAAGGTTTGCTTGGCAGGTTCCATTTGGTGGAGTCTTGGCAAGACTGGAATGGTTAACAGAACAGGATGTAAATGTTGGTGGGAGAGGTGTTTTGGGGGATTATTAACGACGAGAAGAAAATTAAGAGGGAGGGAAGGAACACAATCCGAACAAATGTTCGTCAAGGGGCGACACGGTGGACCAAACTGAAGCCAGAGCACATGAACATTAATCTGCGACCTTCTGTATCATCATCCAGATTTTCCTCTGTCCCATGTGATCTATGGATCAACAATTCTGAGATCTCTGAGACGTAAACTCTCAATCAAGTAGAATTTCCGTCCCAGTAGAGTTGAATTCTTGCTCACTGGAGCAGTGAGGGATTCGAATTCACTTCTTGTGGAGAGAGTTCATATGGTTCCTCACTCCCGTGTCAAAGGAGTCCCTCTCGTACCAATGCTGAGCATTGCGACACCCCTGACCAGACTGATTGCCCCCGTCTGACCGACCAGACTTCAGGCAATCACAGCATAGGGGGCACCACACCCATTGATGTCTGTCACTGCAGGCAACTGTTAAGTGGCCCCTTTTGTGAGCGACTCGGTGAACTTCCTTGGAGCAGGCACTGCCATTCTTCTTGCTGAAAAACTTACAGCAAGACAGGATGCGGCACTGAACCGAATTTCTCTCCGTCGCCTGCTTCTTCGTCACGATCTGTCCATTCCTCGCAAAGTTGCCTTCTGGTGATCTGCGCTTTGCACAATGTCCGATAGGGGGTCCATAATTCTGAACCTGAATCGGAAAATGCGCTGAACTATGGTTGAAGAGGATTCTGTGATCATCTCCATCAAACGGGCCTCCAGGTGTCGGACTGGTAGGTTTTGCATAACACATCTGAATGATGAGGTGAGGACAAGACAAACAGGCAAGACATAATTCAAACCTCTCTCACCCTCCAAATGTTTGCGGAAGGCTCATCGTGTTCCGTCAGCTTCGTGCTGTGCCTCGACTTGGCTTCGGAGAGCTTGTACCAGCTGTTGCAATTTACAGGTTGTTTCGGGGTTTCACTCTGTGCTTTCACTGTCGCACACTTTTTCTCACGCTGATTCTCGTCCTGTTTTGTACTTCCGATGAGCTGATCATAAGTTGTACTCTCAGATTTGATATCGTTGTAGATCTGTTGAATTGTCAACGAAACTCATCAAGCGATGATTCCTTAACACAAGATACCTTCTGGAAAATGTCTTGTTGGCAGTAATCATCCGACACATCCACGAAGGGACCATGCGATTCTCCTGCGTTGACATTGTCGGCCTTCACATATGGGGAAGACCGCTGGACATCTTGACGGCAACCCAGCTCGTGGAAACAGAAGTTGACAGTCAAGCCGTCCGTTTTGCTGGAAAGGGGATGGTCTTGAAAGTTGATGTTCAGGTCATCGTTCGACAAGAGAAGTTCTTCCGCACACAAGTTTGAGTCCGGGTGGAGGGGAGACAGCATTATCTGCTCCATCCTGAATGTACGAGCCGTCCAATGTACAGTGCCTCTGCAGCACGAGGATAACCTATCTGTATCCTATCCAGTTCCGAGGAACAAATCAGACCGATTCGCTAATCCACATGAAAGACGATTTGAACTCCCAGAGCAGAACAGCGCCAGAAAAAACGATACAATCACTTCCGCAGATCCGAGGAATGGGAACGGGAACAATGTGCTTGTTGACAGTCACAAGTTACTAGACCCCAAAGACCTCCACTGCTCCGTTTTGTCTTACGCTTGACGGTGGAGGCAGAACACACTATGATCTGCGAACTTCCACGTTTCCTCTGCTCGGGGTCGCTACCCACTCTTCCTCTTCCTCTTCCGCTCCTGTGCCTCTCTACAACAGCGCTTCCATGGTGAGGGAGATTGCGTATCAGGTGGATTTGGGGGTGGGTGGACCAACAGATAAATTACAGGTGGGTCCTTCCAAAACTTTGTAAAAGAGGGGTGGGGGTGGAGCAGCTCAATTTGTTTTGGGTCGTTGGTGAGCAGAAAAAGGTGAAGGTGGGGTGGGTGTAAAGTTAGGGAAGAATGGGCCGAGAACAGACAATTTGAATAACTTTTTCGCAATTTTGACCAAATTTTGTGATCATACTTGTATGAAGATAGAATACTTTTGAATTTTATAATCAAATTTCAATGTTTAGCTCTAAAACTGATAAACCAGGTAGGGGTCAATTCAACCAGACATTTCGGTCATGTTCAACCACAACAAGAGGGGTCGGGTGGGTGTACACGTGTCTCATTTGAAAGGGTAGGTCAGACATAATATAGGGAGGGGTGGATTGGGAAGGGGTAGGGTCAATTTAAGGGCAGTGGGAAGGACGGGTGCCTTCTGATACGACCCTTGTAGCACCTGTGTCTTAGGTACCTACCAACTTTGGATCGAATACAACCAATGAGTGTAGGAGGTCGTAGGATGCCTATGTTGGACGGAGTCGTTTCCGGTGTGAGGAAGGTCGTAGTGAAGGTACTAGGTTATTGTGAGGAGGGAGCAAGCCTCCTAAAAATAATTTAAACTCTTTTTATGAATAAATCCTTTTAAATTCGAGGGTTTTTTAATAAGGGTCATATCGGTTAATATGCACCCACAATCCAACACTACCCTTGTTACACCGGTAAAGTGAGGGGTGATACCAAGAAGCATTGCGGGTAGATTAATAAGCTAGTACTGAATTTGAAAAGGTGTAGTTTCGCCCAAACAGGCTGCATGATCCATGTCATCGTCACGTTGTTCACACGGACCAACCATGCCATTGCCCAACAGTCAAAAGAGCTGACTGAAAGCGAAAATGGCAGGTCCGACGGTCACTTTCAAGTTGGTTCAGTCGGAGGCTCGTTCCGAACTCGGCTGCCACTCCGAGTACCTACGGCCCACGGTGTGACCGACCCGGCACCGCCGGGCCGGCCGCGCGGCCGGCCACTGAGGGCACTCCCGGGCCGGGCCGCGAGCCGGGGCCCCCGGCCGGCGGCGGTCCCGGAGTCGGCCACGTTGAACGGTCCGATCAACGGTCACGGCGGTCCGATCTGGAACCACTGGCAGCCTGGGCTGACTTTGAACTGACTCGGCGTCCTCGGCCCGGAGCATGAGACTGAGAGTCATGGCACAGTACCGTGAACTACTGCTGACTCTCCGAGGCTGGGTACGGTCACTGTCAAATCACAGCCTGATCGGACGGTGCTGGCCGGGCCGCCGGGCCCAACACGGCGCGGCCGAGTTACCGTACCGTACCGTACCCGGTGACCTCACGTCACCGCGTGACTATGATACTAGCGTGCAACCGTTCAACGGTTCGGAACGGACTGTGAGTGACCGGGAAGTGATCGGATGATCGGATGGCGTCGGTGAGAGTCATCCGATGATCTCTATCGCCCCGCCGCGCGGCCGCGGACTTGAACCCCCGGCCCGGTGACGCCGCCGCCGCCGGGGTGAGTACTACCGGCCGCCGGGCGCGCGGCGGCCGGGCCCGCTAGTAGGCCGCCGCCGGGCCGCCGCCGCCGCTGGCCCGGCGGCCTCGGAGCGGCGGATCATGAGTCTCAGGCTACTTGAGTCAGTGATGACCGGACTGTGAGCTCGGAGCCTGGAGCGCGCACTGCGCCGCCACGCCGGCACAGCCTGAGCCGCACTGCGCGGCCCAGCCGCTATGGACTCCACTGAACTTCCGTACTCGACTTGACTTGCAACGTGAGTTCAAATCAATTCTAAGTACATGTCTGATTGATCTACTTCTTGGACGGCTTTGCCTGATTGGCCGCCTCATCTTCCTGAGATTCGAGGGGAAAGTGTCAATTCCGGCAGATAAGAATTATCTTGCAACGACCTGGTTTCGTGGATCATTAGGGTCGTTCTTGTCCCAGAATTCCTCCTTGCCAGCTCCACAGATGGGGCACCTGCGCAACACAGCGGGGAAACTAGTGAACACGCGTCGCGAGTAGTTCAGCTCAGACATACTTGAACTTGTCGGGAAAGAATTTTCCCTCGCGTCCCCTTGCTGGCATCATCTCATATCCGCATCCACCGCAAGCGAAGACATGCTGCAGCACTGTCATTTGAACGTCACAACAACGATCAAAATAAACTTACCAGCTCTTCGAGCTCCTGATCTGTCTGTGGAATGTACTTCGTGTCTTTGTTGTCAAGAATACTCCTGCCCTCCATCTGCATGCAGCTCTCACGCAAGTAGCAATCTTGCTTGTTTCCTGACCTTCTGCTTCACCATCTTCAAGACGGTCAGTCCCCCGATCACTGCCACCCAGAACGGCGCTTGTCCCATTCCAGCAGTGTTGACGGTTAGACCTCCAATCTTCTTCTCGACGACTTCCTCCTGTACCTGAAACGCAAGAGGGAGTGAGGAATTGCTGGTCGACCTCGATTTTCTTCTTACCTCCGTCTTTGCCATGAGGTGAACGTTCTCAAGCTTCATTGGTACCTCAATGAGGACCTTCTGGCCATGGCCAAGCCTCATCTGCACACCTGGTCGCGTTACTCCCCGTTGTGCATTCCTCAAAGGCAATCCCGTGCTTGGTCCTATGTCAAACTCATAAGGGACTGTGCTGCAGGGAACAATGAAGACTTCACCGTTGATCACAAAGGCACTTGTCGTGCTGATTGACAATACTGAAAGTATCAAACATGATCTGCAGAGCATGATTGTTCTGACCAGAACATGATGTCAGGATGTTTCAGAGAGCACGATACACTCGCGATACACTCTCGATTCAAACGTCACAATGACCATCCTTACTCTAGTATCTACCTCTTACAGAAAACACCCATTGATGATGTACTCATCATAGTCCCTCATAAAATGTATCGTTATCTAACATTTCAAAAGATGGTTCTCATTCTCAGTCTCACGTATAATCATCTCCACAGAAGACGACTTACATCCTCAGAATACATGATCCTCAATATCAAACACAAGAGATTCGAACAGGGGCAGGCAAAACATCATTTAGATATTGCATGGAACAACTGTCAAAAGTAACAAGACATCGATACACCTTGAGACTACTTCGAGGAGGATCGCGACAAATCCTTGTGCTCTCTAGCTCTGTTCTTCACCTGCCATCCTTCATCCATTGCTCTAATTTCATTCCTCTACCTACACCTGTCATCTTCTCTCCTCCGCCACAACAATCATTGCGTTGCCATGCTGCACGGCGGCCGCCGGCGCCCATTTCATTAGCTAGCTGTCAGGCCAGGCGATGTATCGATTGTTCTGGTCACCCCCACCCCCTCCAACCTACCCTCAATAGAGCCGGCCCCCACCCAGCCTTTGATACTACCCCACCCCCTTCTGGATAAACCACCCACCCCATTAAAAATACACCCCCGTCATTCCATGAATTTCACCCCTCCAGCCCCTGATATCGCATCGAGCTACCACCCCCTGACCCGTGCAGACTAAAACGGAAGTTGTTAGATAGAAGTTACGGCCTATCGGTAGCTGCAGTACCAAGCCAGAATTGCATTACAATACAATTTAAATATAATAATATAATTATCAGTACTTATAATGGAGGACTGAATTTGCTCGTACTAATATTGCTTAAAATATTGTAACCGATTCTACTGACCTCAATGAATGACCCTCCTCACTAGCACAAGAATTCACTCCAATCCAAGTACCCCTACCTCCTGGAAAGTCAAGCCCAAAGTTCTACTACCCCTCAAGGTCTATTGACAACCTTGGGTGGAGAACAACCCTACCCCACAGGCTAGGCGTTGTGTGGGGACTACCCCCTGTTACAGATCACCACGCCCTACCGCAACATGCCGCATCCAGTTCTTTTAGGGGCTGCCCTAGTCGCATGTTTGGGAAAGAATGGGAAGACAGAGAAGAGGCAGCGTAGAAGCTCACATCGTGTAATGCAGAGAATCGGCAACTCTAAAATTTGTCTTGCTGTGGGAAAAGGTGCACGGTCAGAAGTTTAAAGAGCTGCGGCTCATGTCAGATTTGCGCTGGTTTACAGCTGTTGTCTCTAGTCTAGCAGCAACAATGCATTTTCAGACTAAAGGAGTAGTGAGTGCAATGAGTTATAGATGGGTGGCATTCGCTTATCTCGAGGTTTCAGATCAAGATTTTTGCCATGTTCAAAGGTGTAGATAACTGCTGTATGCATCTCATATGATTGCCCCAGAACAATCAAAGAGGGTTCTGCAAAACAGATTAGGAAAGGGCTTTGCAAACTCACAAGATGAAAATTTCTGAAGGATTTCAGTTTAACTGTTATAGAATTTTGTGTAATCCTCGCGTGGTAAAACTTGACATTTTTCCTGCAGCATCAAGTTGCCTGTGTATGAGGGTGTCTTCGACCGGAAGATCGCGCTTCGTTTTTACGTTTTGTCAAGTTCTGACCAATCAACGGCATACAACCTTGGAGCCCCTGGCATAGCCTTTGGATGTCTTGGTGACAGATCAAACAGATTTTTTTGCTTTTCTCGCCTGCATAACCTGTATGAACTGCGCTAGGACTCTATCATGCGCCTTTCAAAGATCTTTTGCATTTTCATTTCGACACTCTACGCCCACCTTTTTGTCGAGGTTTTTGCGTTCTCTCAACCCAAATCCTTGAGGCTGCGATTCGATGGAGGCAAAGCTGCAAGCAAGGAAGCTCATGGTTTGTCTTTCTCCTTGGCCAAGAACGTTTGTTCAAGGAGGAAGCATGCTCTCAGCACTTGCATGCTGGTGGATCTATCTTCGCCTCTCGCCATTGCAGCTCACAGCATGCAGGTCACATCACTTGTCGAATTCGATTCAACTCCTAACAAATTTTCAGGGTCTATCTGGAATTTTTAAGATTAGCCCGATTCAGATTGATGCTTTGACTGGAATGCTTCTGTACGTCCTAGGCAAGATAACGGCTGATAGAATCAATCAGGAAAAGACGAACAAGAAGGAAATCCGACGATGGGGCACTGTTGGAGGTATTGACGGCTGCCTTGCGCACGTTTGGTACATTATCACGGATCACTTGGCAAGCATCTGCATCTTCCAACAAAAAATCTGGATTGTACTTGTTCAGGTGTTTTTGACGGAGTTGCTGTACACTCCGTTGTTCGTCAGCATTTTTCTGCTCGTCTCTGCTCGTTTTGATGGCAAGTCTCTGCAAGAATCTCTTGGAAAGGTAAGGACAGGCCTTGTTCCAATGTGGAGGATGTCCACCAAGACATGGATTCCGATCAACATCTTTATCTTCAGCCTCATCCCCGTCGAAAGGAGAGTGTTAGTTTCCATGTTTCTCAACTACGGCTTCGTGGTCACTCTCGCGCTCTGGGACACTGGATGGTTCACTAAGGCCTGGAATTGGTGGAAAAAGAACCAAGATCAGTTCATCACTTCGTATGCTCTCTCCGAAGACCCTCCGGCTACCTCAAGAACTGAGACAGAGGGAGGGGCAAGTGGTGATATTAGCCGATACCACTCCAACAAACCCTTCACCCCAGGCGACAGGAGCATGATGGTCACAAAGTCAATGGTTGCATCGGAAAATGCTGAGTTGATGAGAAATTTACCATGATGAACCGTGTAGATATGGGAATGAGCTGCTTTTTTTGTGGAACAGAGGTCTTGTTTTTTTTTGTATTAACATTTTCGACAGTCCCAGACGTATGTTGTATTTGTTGGGACGGAATTTTGCTCGATTGGTTGTTACTTTTTGTACGGACAACTAATAAACAGTTTTCGATTTTGAAACGAAAGTGCACGAGCATGTACAGTGCAGAAGAGGGGAATGTTCGGTCCAGTGGAACACAGTAATGCAGTAAATCAACAGTATTTATTGAAAAATGGCGATGGGAAACCATCGTTGCACTTGGAATCGAAGCACAAAAAACTAGACAACCGAGTTAGCTCTCGAAATTTGACAATTCAAAACATGACATTTTGCATCATTCCTCAACTTTCAGCAAAAAATGACCACACATTCGCGTTCAGAGCGTATATTAATAGAAGTTGAATCATCGGAATCTTGCCATTTCATCACCATCACTCCATGAATACCTCGTCTGAAAGGGATGGGTTCCTTGAAACGTTGGGGAAACTGTTGAGGAGAATAGACCTGAAAAGCAGAAAGGTCACTCTCATTGAAGAGATCGCTTCTCGAGCGGATAATGGAAAGCATGCATCAGTCTGGCGCCAACAATTCGCTTCAACACGGGCGTATATTTTCAGTTGTGTTGCAAAAATATTGTTTTTCTCGATCATCTGCAGTTTCGAAGACAATCACATAAATTCTGTTCATATCACCTGCAAGAAAAGATCAGAAGCTTGACGAGGTACACGAATGCGAGTTTGGTCCGCACATTTCTTCTCCATCTCTTCTTTTCCTCTCTTATCTTGCCCCTACCCTCCCCATCGACTCTCTAGAAGTCCCTCCCCGTCTTTCTCCTTCCTTCCTCGTTCAACAACTCCTCCATCGCTCCCCATCTCCCTCGTGCCCCGGGGGCCCCGCCATCAACTTGAAGTTGCTTCGTGCATCTCACCTTTCGCGGCGCGTGCTTCTCTGCACGTGCGGCGGCGGTATTGATAAATAGCCTCCAGGCGGCTCAGCCCCCGGGCCCGGCGGACAGCCGGGGGTCCGGCCCGGCGGACAGCCGGGGGTCCGGCCCGGCTGACTCATGAGGGCCTCAAGCGACTCAGGGGCTGATTTTCAACTTAACTTTGAGTAAAAGGGGCCGGACAGCCGCCGCTGCCACAGTCACCCGGCGGGGGCGGCGGGGGCGGGCCACGGCGGCGTCGGCCCGGCCGGCCCACGGGGGCGGGCCCCGGCCCCGGGGCAGGGCCAGTCAAGTGCCACTCAGCGGGCCAGAGCCTCGGGCGCCCCGGGCCACCTCCAGCCTCGGAGAGTTATCTTAACTCGGCGCTCAGCCCCGGGCAGGCAGTGTCGGACCGCCGCTCAGTACTGCGGCACGCCGATCCAGGCCCGGCCCTCCCGGGTCCGGGCCGCCGCCCGACCCGGCCGGGACGGACATCTCAGTGCTTGGAGCTGCTGACTGGGCGCATCATGGAAGAAGGTAGGTGGAGCGAGGAGAGAAGCAGCAGATCTTGAGCATGCACACTGAACGAATTTCACAGAGGTCAGAGAAAGGTTGAACAGCCTCCTGGCATGCGTGGGAAAGAACGAGATTGTACAGGTGACGAATCAGCGAAGGTTCAAGGGGAGCAAGTGCAAGCTGACTGCCGCTCCCCAGGGCCTTGAACTTGCGAAGCAACTGCAGAAGGACCCCGGCAACATTCCTCTGCGATTGTGGAACGCCAAGGAAAGCTCCCTGTTCCCTTTGACGGTCATGTGCTCACTATGACCAGCAGACCATAGCAAGTCTGGTCGAGTTCGTGGCTGAGCACATAAGGACGGAGATTTGGGATGGGGATCGCCTGTACCGCCATTTGCCTACCTTTTATCTCGCCATGAACTTTCCTTGCAGATCACTCGTTCTCATCCTCCTCCGCTTCCTGGGCTCTTGGCTGGAATCCCTCAAGTGATTTGTTTCACTTTCTATTCCGTGATGGGCAATGAAGTCTCTTGCGCAGCCTCTATCTCCGACAGCACCCTGCTGCTAATCTCACCAAGCAAGTCAGCGGTCAGATATCGAGTGAGTTGCTGCACTCGTATCAGTGCCGGCAGTGACAAGTGAGAGGAGGGTTGGTCGAGGCCATCAAGATCGTCCCAAGTCAGATGTTGTCATGGAAGAGCGAGAGGACATCGCAAGATGTGTTCGCAGCTTCTCTCTACGTCCTCGGCAGCGCCTTCTACGTTGCCGGTTCTTCTAGAAAAGAGGTCTTCCTGCCTGGTGACCTTCGTCTGTTCCTGCACAGAAGGCTCGGAGTGCGCGGAATGCTTGGAGGCGTATATGGATGCAATGGAAACAGCAGGAAGTGATGGCGGTGGACAAACTTTCTCTTCACCCTTTCGTGCATGTTGATCTTCCTTGTGGTCAGGATCCCCATCGCGGGAGGGAGTGAGCGCGTTCTTTAAAGGTACGAGGTGGGAGAGTTTGTGGGCAGCGGTGTTCACATCGGGTGAAGGGTGTGGCACTATCATCGCCTCCTTGAAAGAGCCTCGACGTTTTGCATCGTCGATGCTGAGAAAGTTTACGATGCTGTCAAGAAACAAGATCGATCAATGCAAGCAGATGCAGGCTGAACAGCTGACAAGTCCAATCAAGGATGAACAAGTCGATGAGCGGAACTTATACTCGCTGGCTGACTGGAGGCTTCTGGCGTCTACGTTTGAGAACATGGTGAGCAGAGTGGAAAGGTTCAGAGTGCGGGAGATCTCAAGAATGAGGGAAAGAATTTTTAATGCATGCTTGCAGTTACAAGTCGGTCCTCTGCCAAAAAGAAACGAGAAGATTCAGATGAAAGAAAAAATGCAGTGGTAGGTATCTTTTCCTGTCCTCCTCTCCCCGTTTCCCTCCTCCTTTTCCTCCTTGGACTCTTCCTCTACATCGTCATCTTCTCAATTTTCCTGTTTCTCCTGTCCTCTCTTCGTTTTCCCCTCTCTCGCACATCTTACATCTAAAGCATACACCATCTTGCAGGTATTCACTGCTAACTGACAACCTGACGGATTTCTCGTCACCCGGCACATCTCCTGACTCACTCACCCTCGTGACCCATTCTTGGTTGCAAGCTGCTGCCTTGAGATGGTGATAGCGCTGTTTCCTCCTCTCTGCCCGTCCCTGGTGCCCCTTTCCTTCCTCCCGTTCCCTCCCGTTGCTGCACACTGCATCGAGTTATAAGTCCTCTCCTCCTCTCCATCGTCTTTCTTCTCCTCGACTTGCTTTTTCATGCTGCTTTTCCTTCGCTCGGATGTTTCTGAGAGTACAAGACAGCTTCTGGCGAACCCCGATGCTGTTTCAGAAGGTGAAGATGAAAAAGATGGCAGTGATGATGATGAACAGCCTGAGATTGTGAGTTTGCGATACTGGGCAATTTCATCTGTTGCTGAAACCGTGAAAGGTCGCTCACTGAGATGGATGAATTTGCAAAGAGGAAGATGGGAGGAGGAAAGGATGACATCTGTGAATGGATCCTCCTACCTCCCGCATTCCATCACGCCATGAGCTCGCTGGGCAATGCGCAAGCGTTTGAGAGGGGAGCTAGTCTCTTCCTCGCAGCTGAAGGAGCAGTGAGAAAGAAAGAAACGACGGAAGGAGAGCAGGCAGGTGAAGATGTAGAGGGCAAATCACAGCGAGACATCGAGACGCTTGCAAGGTCTGTCGTCGGCTACATGATGGAAGTGGTGCCTGCCTTGTTGTACCTGATCTGCTTCTGGAACATGATGCTGCTGTTGCCAGTCGCTGGGGAAAGTGTTCTTCTCTGACCTATCCGACGCCCCGATCAACAACTCGTCGATGAATCGGCTGAAGATACACCTCCGCTCGGATCTCTTCAAGTTTGTGGAGGAGGGAAGGAGAACGGAGGGAGGCAGGAGGGGAGGAAAGGAGGGTGGGGAGAAGGAGTGTGGGAGGAAGGGAGTAAGGGAGGGAGGAGCGTCAATTTGTTTCAATTGACTGTCCTGGCAGCTCCTGCCCCACCTGTTGTCATCTTGCCAAGTCCCTTATGAGCCTGAAAGGTACAAGCTGCTCGCATGTCATCCTGTGACTGTTGGTCCCTTTTAGTCATCGGCCCTTCCTTTGCCACCCTGAGTCTCAGCCTGCTCGGCGATTTCCTCGAGTGGATGGTAGTCTTGATAGCACGCGAGTTCTCCTGCAGCCGCTGACGGCAGCGGAGGGCAGGAGACGGAACATGCGGCCACTTCCAAGAGGATGGAACATGCTGATAGAGTCGGACAGTGCGGCTGGATGACGACGTGGGTGAGACCGTTGGAGAGCAGCGAGACTGAGCGGCAGGCAGGGAGGGGAAGCAGCTCATGGTCATGGCGTGTATCTCCATCTCCTTCCTCTTCAGCTCCGTGATCCCCCTCCCTGCGATGGCGGCGGGGACATGTAACTGACTGCAGATGATGTCGACAAACATTCATGTCGATCCCTCAACGCTGTGCGACGCGATGGAGCGGCTGCACCTGTATGTTCTACTTGGAACTCTTCCTCTCTCACTGCAGGCAGGTATGACGTGCTCCCGCTGAACTCGTCCAAGAACCTGGCGAAGTTTGCTGTCTCAAAGATGTTTCTCGGTGCAAGAAAGGAGGGAGCAGGCGGAATAGGAAACAAGACCTCTCAGTCCTTGACGCTGCTCAGGGAAAGATTGGCAAAGAAATCAGAGGCCTTTCCTCCTCTTCAACATCACGGGCTGATCGCCTCCTGGAAAGAGGAATGCATCATCATCACCAATCATAGAGCAAGCTTCGTTGACGAGGAGGATGATGGATCGCCTCTGCCAGCATGGGAGGATCGCACCCCCGCCCATGGTCCCCTGCTGCAAGGAGAGCAAGGCGGGGGAGAAACAGAGCAACAAGGGACTGCATGGAGGTGAAGAGGCTCAAGTTTTATTTCCTTCTGTTCAACGAGGCTTCCCTGGGCCAACTTTGCAACGAGGACGAGGAGTTTGCCGAGCAGTTGTCTTCTGTGCAGACCCAGGTCTTCCTCCTCCTCATCAAGATGATGAACAGCATTGCGACTCCGGGCAGCGGCGAGGAGACGCCGAGGCTGTCAGTCAGCACACCTACCATGGACCAGGTCAGCGATGCTTGCCGTCTGCTGTTTGTCTTGACCACTGAGTTGCTTCCTAGTTCAACGATTTGTTCCTCAAGCTCTTTCGCAAGGACTCGAGACTTTCTCCCACACTGTTGAGAATCTTTCCAACGTGCGTCGACTTCCGCACGCCAGGCTGCTCCTGACTACATAGTTGCTCCTTCTCCTCCTCCTCCTGATTCTCATGCTGCTGCTTCCTGCGCCTTGCTCCTCCTCTACTACCGCTTTCTCCCCCTCCCTTTCCCCTTCCCCTTCCTCTCCTCTTCCCCTTCCGCTGTCCCTTCCTCTTCCTCTTCCTCTTCCTCTTCCTCTTCCTCTGGCTCTGGCTCTGCCCCTGCCTCTGCCTCTCTCATCTCTCCTCCTCCTCCTCCTCCTTCCCGATTTGTATCTTGACCTTCCCCAACTTTCTCATTATTCTTGCCCTGAATTTCTCGCAAGCTATTGGGAGATCGCTCTCAATTGTCACCCAAAGATCATCAACTTGCGGATACTGGTACAACTCAGTATCGACCATACGACTACATTCACAAGCTCCCATCGCAGGCAAAGTTGTTGTCAGCGTTGATTGAAAAGGCCGAGGCGGAAGAGGAGGAGGCTGTCCTTGTATCAGCAACATACGCTCGATGAAGTCACCTAACTTGTGTGTTGAACAGATGGCTGCTGTAGTGATCTTGGCAAAGAAGACAAGGGTGAAAGAAGATGAGGAGGGCAGTAACGTGAGAGTTACGGTCCTTGGGCAGGCGAGCAGGTCTTTCGAGCTAGCAAAGCTCGCGGCAGCACTGCTTCCGGCAAGATGTCAAGGGTGGTGAAGGAGAACAAGGACTGACGGATAACTTGCAGCTTGTTCCGCTGGATCAGATTGTTTTATCGCAGAAGGTTGTCGAAATGATTCTCGAAAAGTATGTCTTGGCTGCTCCTGCTTCTGCTCCTGCTCCTGCTCCTGCTCCTGCTCCTGCTGCTCCTGCTCCTGCCCCTGCCCCTGCCCCTGCCCCTGCTCCTGCTCCTGCTCCTGCTCCTGCTGCTCCTGCTCCTGCCCCTGCCCCTGCTCCTGCCCCTGCCCCTGCCCCTGCCCCTGCTCCTGCACCTGCTCCTGCCCCTGCTCCTGCTCCTGCTCCTCATCGTCATCATCTTCTTAACGTCTTTGTCTTGGTACTTCTTTGAAGTTGATTTCACCAGGATGAATGAAAAGGATCGACTCAAGTACGTCTCTTACATCTACAACATCGTCTCAGGTCTTGTCGCTAGTCTTGTTGTTTCTTGGCGTCCACTGACATTCCGACAAGGTGGAGTCGACTACATCAAAAGAGAGAGGTGAACATTGGCTAGAAGATTGATGATGACGGTGGTGGTGGTGGTGGTGGTGGTGGTGGTGGTGATGATGATGATGATGATGATGATGATGATGATGATGATGATGATGATCGATGGTGGTGGTGGTGGTGGTGGTGGTGGTGATGGTGGTGGTGGTGGTGGTGGTGATGATGATGATGATGATGATGATGATGATGATGATGATGATGATCGATGATGATGATGATGATGATGATGATGATGCTGATGATGATAATGATGATGATGATGATGATGATGATAGCAGTGATGATGATGATGATGATGATGATGATGATGATGATGATGATGATGATGATGATGATGATGATGATGATGATGA
>NW_005434619.1:191613-196613 GCF_000315625.1 Guillardia theta CCMP2712
ATGATGATGATGATGATGATGATGATGATGAGGAGGAGGAGGAGGAGGAGGAGGAGGAGGAGGAGGAGGAGGAGGAGGAGGAGGAGAAGGAGGAGGAGAAGGAGGTGAAAAGAGAAAGAGGTGGAGAGGGTGGTTCATGGAAAGAGACTAGCACGGACGGTTGAACGGAGGTAAAGGCAGAAAAGGAGGAAGGGAGAGAGGCTGGGAGGAAGGCAGAAAGAGAGCGAGGGAGGCTGACTTGTGTTGTAGTCTGTTGGACTGGTTCCTTTCTCTCCGCTGGAGGATTGTAGAAGCAAAGGAAGCCAAGGCGAGGACGATGCGATCGAAACTATGAGAAGATGTCAGCTATGTCCTGCTGCCTGCTCTCTGCTCCCTTCTCATCGTAGTTCAGTCTGGTCTCTGTTATGCTGCCCTCTTGCCACTCCTACCACCTCCTCCATCTATCTCAGCTCCGTTCCTCTCTCTCGCCCTCTCTGCCTCCCTCCCTCCCTCCCTCCCTCTCCTCGTTTCCACGTGTTGCATCGGGTGTAAGATAGTATCAACAGTTTTATTCTTGTTCATTCTTTCGAGCTCACTCCGTGTCGATGACCCAGCGACATGTCAACGTCTGAAGAGCGGATAGCCTGGGGAAAAGGTCGGAGGAGGAAAAGGAGAAGGAGGGAGGGAGGGAGGGACGAGGAGGAGACGAGGAACGTAGAAAGGGAAGAAGGTGCAAGTGTAGGGGCAGAGGAAGCAAAGGAGGAGGAAGAGGAGGAGAAAGACTTGCCTCAGAATCCTCCGTTCTAAAACTGCTCACACTTCGAAAACTTTGAGAGAAGCGCAGGAGAAAGAAAGTGATCGAAGGGCCAGGAAAGGAGAGGTAATGGAGGGAGAAGTGGAGGAGGAAGTAGAGGAAGAGAGTAAGGAAGATGATGAGCAGGAGCAACAGAGCAAGTAGGAGAGGGTAGGCGAAGAGGAGGGAGAAAGAGGAGGAGAGGGAGAAAGAGTCAGTTTGCAGAAGCAAGTGGCCATGGTCTGACCTGGGAAGGACGAGTCGCTTTCCCTCATGGTCGCGCGTTAGCAGAGCGTGGACGAGAAAGACGATGACGGGAAGAACTCCTGCAGGAGAGTAAGAGGAGGAGGGGAGGGAGGGGGAAGGAGACAAGACGGGGGAATGGAAGGTGGGGAAGGAGGCGATGGGAGCTGAAGGGGAGCACGAGAAAAAGGAAACTTTGGTGGTGGGGGAGGGGAAGGGGAACGGCAGCAGAAGCGGCAGCGGCAGAAGCAGTAGAGGAACAGGAACAGGAAGGGGGAAGGGGAAGGGGAGGGAGAGGGGGAGGGGGAGGGGGAGGGGAAGGATGCAGTAGCTTACCGATCGACCAACCGATCATGAGAGCCCACCAGACGTCAGTGACAGGATGCCTGACGGCTCCTGCTACTCCAGCAACCTGTGGAGAGTCAACAAGGAGCAGCAGGAGCAAGGAGCCAGATAGCGGAGGGGGGGGGGGGGGAGCGGGAGCGGGAGGGGGAGCAGCAGAAGTGAGGGTCGGGGAGGGGAGGAGGAGGAAGGACTCACAAACATGATGCCGAGAACAGCAGGACCGGAAAATCTCCAGACGAGCTTGAAGTAAAGATTCACCTGCTACCATATCAGAGTTTCTCCCTCCTATTCCAATCTATTTGTCCACCCCCTTCGCCTCCGCTTCCTCTCTACTACTACTACTACTGTAATCACCACTAAAATTATGCTCCTGCTCCTGCTCCTGCTCCTGCTCCTGCTCCTGCTCCTGCTCCTGCTCCTGCTCCTGCTCCTATTGCCTCACCTCCCAATCAATCCTGTGCTTCATCAATGTCGAATAGTCTCTGAGCCCGAAGATCCACGCGACCGACACGAACTCCATGCCGCCGATGAGCGTCATGAGGAAGTTGGAGACTGCAAGAAGCGAGATAAGCAGAAGAACGAGAAAGTGATGAAGAGAAGCAAGATGATGATGAGGAGGAGGAGGAGGAGGAGGAGGACGAGGAGGAGGACGAGGAGGAGGAGGACGAGGAGGACGAGGACGAGGACGGGAGCAGATGAAGAGGCAAGACGAAACAAGTGGAGGAGGAGGAGGAGGAGGATGAGAAATGATGGTGGTGGTGGTGATGATGATGATGATGAGCCGGACGTTGGGCTCGCATACCAAAAGTGTCGATAAGGTTCACCCAATCCTCTGCGCTACTTCTGCAGAACGCAAGGCCCTGTAGCACGAGATGAACAGCTAGCCGATACGAGGAGGATGACACGAAGGGGGGATAGCAAGAGAGAGGGTTTAGGGTTTAGAGTTTAGGGGATCATCCGAACGAAGGGGGGGGGGGGCGGAAGAGAGTGGACAGGACAGGACAGGACAGGACAGGAAAGTGAGATTACCAGCAGGAAGAGGAGGAGACAGACGACACAAGGAAGAGCCCAAGTGACGTTAAGGAGGGTGCTGAAACAGAGTGAGAGATGAAGATGAAGAGAGGGAGGGAAGAGAAGAGAAGGAGGGAGAAAGAGATCAAGAAAGGAGGCAAGAGACACCGTAAGCGGGGGGAGAGACGGTCGCCCTGTAGGAGGAAGTGGTCTTTGACGATAGCGATACCAGCTTGTACAAGGGAAACAGCGCTGAAAGAGAGAGGTCAGAAGGGAGGAGAGACAGGAAGTGATGGAGGAGGGAGGAGAAATGAGAACTTCGTAGAAAAGGAGGAGGACAATGAGCAGGAGAAGAAGCAGGAGCATGAGCAGGAGCAGGAGCAGGATGAGGATGAATCCAAAACATGTAGATCTGGGTAGGAGGAAGGGAGAAGAGGAAGAGGGATAGTTAGGGACTCGCAGCGTAATAACGAGAGGAGGAGAGAATAGGAGAGAACCTCGATAGTCCGAGCATGAGGAGCATAAGAAAGAACATCAAAGTGAAGATCGTCTGCAAACAATACGAATGGGAGGGGCAGGGGCAGAAGGAGGAAAAGCAGGAGAAGGAGAAAAAGGTTGGGGGAGGAGGAGGAGAAGGAGGAGGAAAAGGAGGAGGACAAGGAGGAGGAAGAAAAGGAGGAGGAGGAGGAGGAGGAGGAGGAGGAGGAGGAGGAGGAGGAGGAGGGAGACAAAGGAGCGGTTAGGAGGAGAGAGGAGGACAAGAATCGTCAGTGGAGATTCGAGCTTGTGGAGAGAAAACAGACAGGAGACGGCATGAGGGAGAGAGCCTCTGGTATCACTTCGAAGACAAGACCAGGACCCGCCGCCACAACCTCCTGCAAGCGAGTGAGAGGAAGCCCAGGAGGAGCAGGAGCAGAAGCAGGAGCAGGAGCAGGAGCAGGGAGTAGAAGGGGAGCGAGAGCAGGAGCAGGAGCAGGAGCAGGAGCAGGGAGTAGGAGGGGAGCGAGGAGAGAAGCAGCGGCAGGGAGCAGAAGAGCGAGCAGGAGCAAGAGAGGAATGAGCAGGAGCAGGAATAGGACAAGAAGGAGGAGCAGCAGGAGCAGGAGGGAACAAGAGCAGGAAGAGCAGGGAACAAGAGCAGGAGCAGGAGCGGGAGCGGGATATAGCACCTCAATTCTTGCTCCTCGGACTTCGGCAAGATAACCCAAGATTGAAAAAACACAAAATCCTGAAGAGGACAGTGAGATGTCGATGAACGAGAAGATGAAGCGAAGAAAGACGATAAGATGAGACAAACGGGAAGAATCAGGACGAGGACAAGCGCGAGGACGAAGAAAAGATGACGAGGAGGAGAGTAAGAAGAAGGAGCAGGAGCAGGAGCAGGAGCAGGAGCAGGAGCAGGAGCAGGAGCAGGAGCAGGAGCAGGAATGGTGGGAGGAGGAGGAGTAGAAGGAGTAGCAGCACTAGCAGCAGCAGCAGCAGCAGCAGCAGCAGCAGCAGCAGCAGCAGCAGCAGCAGCAGCAGCAGCAGCAGCAGCAGCAGCAGCAGCAGCAGCAGCAGCAGCAGCAGCAGCAGCAGCAGCAGCAGCAGCAGCAGCAGCAGCAGCAGCAGCAGCAGCAGCAGCAGCAGCAGCAGCAGCAGCAGCAGCAGCAGCAGCAGCAGCAGCAGCAGCAGCAGCAGCAGCAGCAGCAGCAGCAGCTGAAGCACGATAGCGTTCACCCGCAAACAACTCGGTGAAACAGTTGGTGAGAGCGACGGCGAGGACGTTGGAGACGATGGGGTAGTGAGGAGGATTGTAAGATGCGTAAGTGATCATTGCTCCTTCAGCTAAAGACAGAGAGAAGAAAATCTGAAAAGAAATCTTCTGAGATGACGCAAGTGAGGTGGTCGTGGTGTTTGTGATGTTTGATGGTGGTGGTGGTGGTGGTGCTGATGAAGGTGAAAATGATGATGATGATGATGATGATGATGATGATGATGATGATGATGATGATGGTGAAGACGACGATGACGATGATGATAGCAGTGATAATGATCATGGCGACGACGACAAAGATGATGATGATAAATGATCTCATAATAACCTGCGTCGCTGCTTGCAACCAAACCTGGGCAGCTGAGGAAAGCGTTTAGGATTCATGGCAGAGTTCAACATCAATGAGAAAACAACGAGGCGAACAAGAAATTTACAAACAGAACACTCAGATCAGAACGACAGCAGCTGTCCTTTTCGCAGCAAGTTGAACAATAGAAATGAGCAGGTGGAATGCGAGCAGTTACCTGACGTTACTTCTCCTGAAACCGGGTCGATGGTGTCGGAGAACAATTTTGAGAAGTCAGGCTGAGAGTGAGTAAGTCAACAAAGATACAGGAACAAACGCATGTAAGACTCAGATGTTGAAATGTGGGAAAAGAGAATTGAAGACTGGTTCAGATAGCAAAGAACGATATAAAGACGGAAAGACATAAAATCAGAAATTAAGATGAAGAAAGGTCATAATCGATGAACAAGATCAATATCATGGAATGCGGTCTTACCTGCAGGTAATATTTGATTCCCAGCCCAGCACCTGTGGGAATAATACATCATTGTTGCTATCAATGTTTGGGTTGCCGACCCCAAAATCAT
>NW_005434619.1:198722-225362 GCF_000315625.1 Guillardia theta CCMP2712
CAACAACAACAACAACAACAACACAAACACAAAAAAAATCACTCCTCCTCCTCCATCCATCCTCCTCCCCCTCATCATCATCATCATCATCATCATCATCATCATCATCATCATCATCATCTCCATCTCCATCTCCATCTCCACCTTCTCCATCATAATCTCCACTATCATCATCTCCATCATCTCCTCCTCCTTCTGCAGCTAGAGCAGTCATACCAAGGATAGATATCCGATTCCCTTGCAGCGAGGTGAGATGTCAAAAAACGCTCCCAGCGCACTCTTTCCTGATCCCTGAAATCCAAAACGCGTCAACCTCGTGTCAACTTTTCATTTCGACCGTTGAAGTTCACTTCCTGCTTCTTTGCCTTGGCCCCCCTGCCCCTGCCCCTGCCCCTGCCCCTGCCCCTGCCCCTGCCCCCTGCCTCTCTCCACTTAACCTCCCTGCCTCTTTCAATCCTCCTATCCCTGTTCCCCATATTGCGGTATCTTTTGCCTTGTTCCTCCTCTCCTCCTTCTTTCCCTCCTCCTCCTTCCTTGCTGCTCCTCCTCGTACCTGCCCCATGGTGGTCTCGAGCACAAACAGCGGAATCCCCAGGGCGAAGAGCGAGATGAAGTAAGGGATGCTTGAGGCTAGTCAAAACTCCCTCCCAACCTCTTCAACTCGTACAGGAAAGTCGCTCCTCCATTTCTGTAGCACAGGAAAGGAAACCTCCATATGTTTCCTAGGCCGACGGCACTGACGATCCACAACGTCATACAGACAACAAGAGTAGGAGAAAAAGAGGAAGCTTGTAAGAAGCTTGGCAGGAGGAGACGGGGATACGAAAGGAAGGGCAGAGAAGGGGAGGTGTAGGGGCAGAGGGGAGGAGGGGAGGATGAGGGGAGAGCGAAGTGAGTTGAACGGGGATTAGGAGTGGAAAGAGCAGTGAGGGAGGGGAAGAGGACGGAGCAGGAAAGAATGGAGGTGGAGGAGAGAAGAGGAAGAGAGGAGAAGAGAGGAGAGGAAGAGAGGAGGGGAGGGGAGGGGAGGGACGGAACAATGCAAACTGAATCAACCTTCCTACAGCAGCGAGGATGTATGTGATCCGAGATGTCCACAGCTGGTACGAGATCAGATGCTGGAGAGAGGAGGAGCGGATGAAATACCTCAGTGTCTTCCTTGGGATCATGGAAAGTCTTGTCAGACAGCAGTCTCTTCAATGAGAATCTGAGCAAGGGAGAGTTTGAGCTCCAATCGTAATGCAGCGCACAGCTCACGATCCGAGCTCGATGTCGCTCTTCAGCGCGCTGATGCAGACAGAGGGAGGGAGGGATGACAGAGGTCATGTCAGTGATGGCAGGTTACAACTTCAGATAACCTGCTCTCCTCGCTAGAATGCTCCGTGTTGTCACGCACAGTGGACAACTCGATCTCTTCATACTCGACGTTTCGCTGCTTCTCCGGTGCCTTGGAGGAAAGTTTGAGCGCACTTCCATCTAAACATCAAGCAAGTTGAAATGTGAGATAACTCACCCTCTCAGCTCGCTCATCTGTCATCGGATGCTGCATCAAACTCCGTTAAGCATGAATCGTAAAGAACTTGCAGACTTGGCTCCTGGGAGATACAAAATGCTTGTTCAACGCATGATTCGTCTTGAAACGAGCTCCAGCTTCTATGGACATGCTGGCCATGCCACGGGACTCGCTTTGACCATGGTCCACCCTTTTCTCCTACTCCATTCCCTCCCCTCCTTACGTCCCCTTCCACTTTCTTCCTGCAACATCGACTTTGCCGTCCGACACGCCACTCTCTATGCATCAATGCTCGCTGAGGAGTATCATTTCGTCCTGAACCATGGTGCTCCCACCTCCTCATCCTCGTTATCGTCCCCGGACAGTCTTTACCACGTCTCCACACTTTCTTTACTGCTCGAACTACATAGACTCTCCTAGCTTGCGTCTAATCGCTTGCATTCCTCTCTTCAGCATCACCTCCTCCAGTCCCCCTATACTGCCTCGCTCCGCATGTCCCTAGCTGCTTGTCCTCTCCCCCTCCTCCTCTCCTCCTCCTCCTCTCCCCCTCCTCCTCCCCTCTAGACCTCGCCATCCCGTCGGACAGTTTCCCCGACATCCCCTACTTTGTCCTCATCCCCCCACATACCACTCATGATCTTTTCTTTCTGCTTTTCTTTGCCGCTCACTGAGTCAGTGCACTGCCAGGCTCGCCTCAGTGCCGGCGGCGGGCCGGGCCGGGGGCCGCTGACAGTCCCGAGTCCTTGCGGGTCGGGCCGGGCCAGTGACCGTCAGTGGGTAACTGAGCCAAGTCTCGGATGCACAGCCCAGATGAGGCAGGATGGCGGGGGCCCGGGAGGCTGCCGGACCAACGTGACGGACTCCCCGGCCCCGGCCGCGGGTCAGATTGCTAGCTCAAGCTCAAGTTAAGGTTACTACTTTATGACTTCCATCCGAACAGTTGAAACAGGAACGATTCTGCAAAACCTTTTCACGCTCAACACTTCAAGTTCGGGTTATATGCCCTGCCAAGACCTGCCTGCAGCGTGCCAGTCAGTCACGGTTGGCGTTTTACACACTCGATCAATCTCTTTCATAGTCTGAGTGATCCATCAAGTCCTCCACAGCATCTCAACAAATCCACATGCGGCATATCATTACCTGTCCCGTGAAGCACCAGATCTTGCTCGGGTCCGTCAGGAGCTTACGATACCTTCGATTGAGTCAGAGCATGAAAGAGCTCAGGTCGCATGCTCACTGGGCTTCTGTTGGCATCGAAGACAGCAGATCTCGATTCCATGAAGCATAACTGCGGTGAATTAGCTTTAATGCCCGAATGCATGAGAGCGAAAGGCAACGAAGAAGGTGAGTTGTGGAAAGCTTTGCATGAGAGGAAGATGTGAGAATAAGTGGAGCTGAAAAACATGAAGATGTTCATGAGGTTCTCAATGAAAAGAAACTCACGGTTCGACATCTGCACAATCGCCAGTACCACATGACGAATCTACAACGGAAGTTAGAGTTGTGTCACCTGCAATGAAAGCATCGTGAGTCGATACCGTCATTGGGGTTGTACTCATGTGCAGCACCCATGAACCAAAGTTGCTCTCCGAACATCTGTCGCAGAGGTCATCCTAGCAGGATGAACACTCTTGTTTACCTTGCTACAATGCCTTGCTGTGACTTCCTCGCCTCAGCTCCCTCGCCCACTTGCGGTCGCCAGCAGTGATGGACTGGAGCAGCGAAGTTCAGACGCGCACACGAGACCATGGCAAGAGCTTACATGCCCGTGCTGAACAACGCTGGTGGAGATACCCAACCTATGATGCATCCAAGCATTCATACATCGCTCTTCTATCAAGCAGCACAAACGATTTACCTCTCCTTTGCTTGATGGGCAAGGTCCCGCAGGCGATCTTGCTCGGCCTTCCAAGTGAGCTTGACGAGCATAAAGCAGCCTGCTGAGTCTTCAGCACACGGCGACTCTCGAAGAGATTATTAGCTTTCAAGGTTAGTTGTTTGCTCCAGTTGCAGAGGCTGGGTAAGAGATTCATTATGTCAAATCCCTCTTTTTCATGCCTTGTTCTACCCTCTTTCCATGTGATGTTCTCCCCTCTGTCTACAACATGTTCTCAGCCATCACATCAGACACCATCTCAGGAGTCCTCACAAATTTCTCTCTGCATTCCTCTCACACCCTCTTCCATTCTGCCGGTGTATCGTTACAGTTTGCCTGTGCATGGATGGCCTTTCGCGCACTGAAAACTCACGGTCAGGCTCGGGCCGCCTCCGGGCCCGGCTGCCGATCAGTCCGCCGGGCTCGTGACTTCCGAATCATCGGACTGCGTACTGATTTTTAACTTAACTTTGAGTAAAGGAGGGTACGGCAGTGGCGCGGCCGCTCCTGATTGTCCTCGTACTGATTTTTAACTTAACTTTGAGTACAGGACGCGTGCTGCGACGGCCCGGCCGGGGCCCGGGGCCCGGGGCCAGCCTGTGCCGCGAGAGTCAGCACTCACATTGCCGGTGCCACTCGGAGCGGAGATCCATGCCACCATCAAACTGCCTCGCAGCAGACACTATCATTCCATTCTGAGGGGGGCTGGACTTTACGTATTAGATTGGTGATAAGTAAAACCAGCCGTAGTTGTCGCAATGGCGTGCGCAAGGGGAGCCCTATGGGTGCTACTGGTGGGCGGGGCGGAGAGACTGGCGGCTATGGCTGTGGTGGCAACTTCTCCTTCATGCAGAGATAGAATCCTGCATCCTTCCTCCTCCTCTCGTCAACTGCTTGCCGCAAGCCGAAACGCAGCAATGCAGCAACAGGTTTCGTTCCGAACTGACCTGATCCCTTCATCCGCCTGCTTCTCCAGCAGCTATGAAGCTTCATGCACCTCTGATTCAAGGACTTGGTCGATAGAGGCAAGCTCGTTCCTTCCTCTCCTGCAGCCCTTCTTTGTGGCACCTCTTCGAATGCGTTGTCGACCCTCCGAGCCCCCCCCTTGCCAACGTCTAGTACGCCAGTTTCGAGGCAGAGCATCGTCTTGCTGGTCGCCTCGCGCTCTCCTCCACCACCCGTGCGAGACATGTACAAGGTAAGCATGCGAGGCGAGTAACTTGGCGAACAGTGATCTAGCTGTACCACATTCTCCTCCTCTTGAATTGCGTCCCTTCGATTTACTCCGGTGTGCAGGCAACCATCCTGGATGCCCCAAAACTCAGGTCTGTTCGGGAGGGGTTATAGCACCCGAACACTATCGCAATGCCGACATGGGCAGCTCTCTCCGCGAACTATGACTCAGCATGCACCTCAGAACGGCGTCAGCGCGTCTGAGAGCGTGGCTGGTGGCTTCCAAGACTTTGCGAGCGCAGCCTCCGAGGCCTTCAAGCTAAACGGGACAGATGGGCTGCAGAGTTTTTTGCAAGACGGCAGTCACGGTCTTGCTCCTCCTGAAACCAGCACGGAATGGATCGGCCTGTCTCAGATCGTCGGGAAGGAATCGGTCGGGAAAGAAGCCTCGGCTCTCAACTGTATTCTTGCAGCAGTGAGCGAAAGGGATCATGACTTGGCCATGAGGATCTTAGACGAGATGACACTCAGACCTGATCTCATCTCGTTCTCTGTGTGCATAGAAGCATGCTTCAGGAAGGGAGAGCTCGGCGCTATGAAAATGCTGCTGCTGCAGGCTCAGGAGATTGCGGCAGCGAGCAGGAAGGCGTCTGGGGTGACTCGTCAGATGAAGAAACGACAGAAGTCACTCTCCTTTGGTAAAGGGACAGCAGGTCAAGTCCATCCCTTGAAGGAGGTCTTCCCAGACATGGAGATCCTCTTTGAGAGCGACGACGTTCTGGTAGTGTCGAAGCCGTCGGGGGTCCAAATGCACCCAGTCAAGTCTACCCCGAACAAAGGCCGGGCCAGTCTCACCCTTGCCGATGCTCTGATCAAAGTGTACGGAGAGGAGGGTCTCAGTCAGATCTCTGAGTTTCCAGGAATCGTTCACAGGCTGGACAAGGGCACCAGCGGAATCCTCTTCATCGCAAAGTCTGACGTGGCACATGCTGTCCTGGCGTCTCTGTTCTTCAAGCGGAAAGTCCAGAAGTGTTATCAGGCGCTTGTTCCGTCTTGTCCCACCGACGAAACAGGAGGAGAAGTCCTTTGTGGTTCGATCGATGCCAAGGTAGATGGGCTCCCTGCCCAGAGCTCATGGCGAGTCCTCGAAAAGTTTCCCGGCAGCGGAAAGAGAACGAAAGCCTCTTTAATCGAGGTCACTCCTATGCAGGGAAGGAAACATCAGGTGCGAGCGCATCTGTCCGTCCTTGGTTGTCCTCTGCTGCTGGACCCCATCTACAAGGCTTCTTCAAAGAGCAAAGGGGGGGATGACAGTGCGAGTGAGATCCAAAAATACATCGCTGAAATCGCGAAACAGTGGGATGACGACAGGTTCTTCTTGCACAGCTCGACCTACAGGGTTCCGGCAATGATCCGGAAACCCTTTGATAGGCCCGATGACGCAGGGCTGAACGAGGAATCCTACCTGTTTGAGGCACAGAGTAAGCTGTGACTGTGACCGCTGCGCCCTGCGATAGCTGACAAGCTTTCCAACAGGACCAGCATGGTTTGAGAAAGTCTTGAGCACTCTCAGGAATCATTAGACTTTACTGTATAGGTGAAAGACGAAGGCGGGCGAGCGGGGGGGGGGGGGGGGAGGCGGAAAGAAATGAGGTTTACATAGATGGACCATCACATAAATGGCGAGAAACGATTGATCCACACTGCTCAACATCGTCAGCCTATAGTGGTACACTGCATCGATGATGCCAACAGAAGCCTCAACCACTGCTATTCCTAATCGTACTCCCTCTACGTTCAGTTTTTACTCTCCTCCACAAAAGCATTCCATTCTCTCAGATCCGATTCACCTGTCCGACCTCCTCGCCCTCGCCTTGTTCCCTGTCCCCTTCTCTCTCCTTCTTTCTCGCCTCCTGCTTCTTGCTCCTTCCAGGCCTAGCCTCTTTTCCTCCTTCTTCCTCCCCTCCATCTCCCCCCTCCCCCTTCCCTCCCCCCTGCCCCCCTTCCCCCTTGTCCGTGCAGCTCAGCCCCGCAATCACACAGCGCCAGCACGGTCGCGTCTCCTCGCACCACAGCCCGCTCTCCCGGCAGTGATCGCACGGCTTCCCGCTCGTCTCCTCCCTGCTTGGCCTCCTTCTCTTCCTCGCGCTCGCGTCCTCCTCCACGCACTCCTGCATGTCCTCCATGCACCGCCCGCAAGGCCGCCCGTCGTCGCACCTCAGCTTCCTTCTCCTGCACCCCTCGCACGCCTTGGCCGCCCTCCGCTTCCCTTGGGACGGCGCTGGCACGTCCTCGCCCCCGGGCTCCAGGAAGCTCTCCACGTCCGACGACGACATCTGCAGGTACGGCAGCTCGTCGTCCACCGACGGCAGCCCTGACGGGCACTCTTGGCTCATCGCCTCTGCCAAAGACTTGCGCCCGACCTCAAGACGGCTGGCGCCCAGATCGTGTCTGTAGTATCCCCTGCTCGTACACACCCTAGTCACCCCCACCCGTGTTTCCAAGAAGCCTTGGTACTGATCTCTCCGGGCCTCCATGAGGTCATGACATGACCTGGGGGTAGGGATGAGCTTGCTATGGGCGCGTGCTGGGGCAGGAAGCTTGTGTTGGATTGAAAGGAGGATTGGGAAGGGAGGATGCGGTTGTTCAAGGCTGATGCCGGGGTCCTGGCGCCACAACATGTCAGTAATGAGGTTAGGTTTGTATACGATGCAAGGCACGACTCATGCGAGACGAAGGGATAAGGAGGCATTTGAGGTATCCAGGAGATTTGCAGGAGGGTAGCGAGTGGAGGCCTAGTAATGGCAATGCCGTGAAATGATTGTGTCACAAGTCTCAGTGAAGCCACGGCAAGGCAAGTAAGGAGAGGAGCTGATGAAAGGAGCGGCTGAGCACTGCGCAGGGGCAGGAGTAAGGAGAGGAGCTGATGAAAGGAGCGCTGCGCAGGGGCAGAAGCAGCAGGAGTGTACGGGGGCTGGTGCGTTGACGAAGGAAATTTGACTTGAAGCGCGTCAGAGGAACGAACCTCGGGATTGGCGAGAAAATGGGGGGGTGGGGTATCACGGATTTATCCGGATGTGGTGGGTGATAAGTACAAAAAGGTGGGTAATGACTGGTAAACGTATGGGTAGGGGTGACAATCGAGTAGGGGTGTCATGGATTCAATTTGTGGAGGGGTGGCCTATGGTGAATCGTGACTCCAGGAATGGGGAAAAAAATGTCACGATGACTAAACTTTGTACTAGATTTAGGAGGGGTCCCTTGCACTATGTCGAAATGAGTGATGGGGGTGGGTGGTTTTTCTGTTTCGGAATTATCTATTTCCGGCAGGAAAATCTTAAGAAATTTCGGGAGCAAGGGGGGAGGGAAAGAGGGCGGAGGGTACAGAATGGGACAGATGGAAGGGGAAGAAGGTGGAAGGGAGAAGAAGAATAAGACCTCAACGAAGAAGAAGTGTCCAAAGTTGATGCAAGGAAGGTTGGTGTTGACCATGTTCAGGAAAGGGAACGATGTATGTGACATTGGTAGCGAGGATGGCGAGGAAGGGTGGTGAAGAGAAACCTGTGAAGTCATGGAGACGATGGGTTTGTCGGGTCAGGCAACACGACTGGTATCAGTGAGATACTTCGGCTGGTCTTATCATTCTCAAACATACATTCAACCTCCGCTTGACTGTCTTTCTCTCTATATATATCTCGCTCATTTCCTCTGTATAGAACAGGAGCGATAAGAAAAATCGAGTGCAGCAAAGCTTCGTGCGAGGAGTGAATTAGCGGGAACCAAGAACTCTGCCCGTCTCAACTACCGACCATGACCACAGGCGTATCCGTGAAGCGAAAGAGTATCTACTTGCAACACACAGAGACGAGTTGGAGATATTGAGACAGAGAAGCAGTGAAATATTGGGTCAAGAGCAGACGAAGTTTCAGAAATTTGTTGTTGTACATACAACCTCCGGGAAGGAGGGAGAGCACCAGTTGCTCTGGTGTACAACATTTGTTGTGGAAAGGAAAGGCATCTGTTGATCAAAGCGATGATTCAAAACCAAAGAAAAATGGTCTTACACTTACAACAACCAACCGATTCAACCGGATGCAATCAGATTATTTCTCCCTCACCCCGCTGATGATTCCACCACGCAAAAGCATCCGCACTCGCTGGCTCAAACCCAAAACAAACCCTTCCAGTCAGCCTCCCCTTGTTCCCTGTCCCCTTCTCTCTCCTTCTTTCCCTCCTTCATATTCTCCCTTTTCCCTCCCTATCCCCCTGGCCCTGCAATCTTCCCCTTCCCCATCTCACTCCCTCCTCCCCCTTCCCTCCCCCCTGCCCCCCTTCCCCCTTGTCCGTGCAGCTCAGCCCCGCAATCACACAGCGCCAGCACGGTCGCGTCTCCTCGCACCACAGCCCGCTCTCCCGGCAGTGATCGTACGGCTTCCCGCTCGTCTCCTCCCTGCTTGGCCTCCTTCTCTTCCTCGCGCTCGCGTCCTCCTTCAAACATGACTTCGAAAGATCAAAAGAGGTTTGCTGCTTGCTTGCTTGCTTGCTTGCTTGCTTGCTTGCTTGCTTGCTTGCTTGCTTGCTTGCTATGAGCGCGTGCTGGGGCAGACGGCTTGTTCAAGGGAGTCCAGAGCTGTCACTCAAGAGAAGGATGCCGTTGTTCTGATGCCGAGGTCCTGGCGCCACTACACGTCAGTAAGCCTTCAACACGCGTCCTGTATTCATGTCAGGATCGCAAACATGGCAGGTCGACTGATGATGGCCTTCTACCTCTGCTTGCACCTACAACCCCTCAGCCGATGTACAGCCGACGACAGTCTCGTGCATGTATCAACTTTGCTCGACTAGAGCTGGCAAAGATGGTAAGCGCTCCTAAGACTGGAGGATGAGGTAGAGTCGAGGAGATCAGGTAAGGATTGGATCGGTCAACTGTTGAGATTTCCAGCCGCAGAGGTGAATGATTGAAGTTTTGTTTGCAGTGCTGAGGTGGAGGTGTGAGGAGGAATTCAGGATACAGGACTCGTGTTTAGACCATGACTGTTGGGGCACGGTGACCAGACCAAAGATTCATACCGCACACCGTGCCCCGCACATGGAGGGGAATGGGTTTCATGTCCTAGCCGACAGTAGTAGCCTGTCGTGCTCGTTGTGTGCTAGTAAACGCAATAGTGATTGCTCTGGTGTTGCGTGTACAACAACTGTGATGGACAACAAGCGATGATTGAAGGCAAGTGTGGACAGGAAAGAAATGGTCCAAGTAAGAAGTTAAAAAAAGAGCAGATTTTTATTTGGCTACATGACAAAAGATGGATACAACGTTGGGAGCAGGGGCCCAGCGACCTTTGGACAGAGCTGCAGATGGCTTTCAGCAAGGACGAGCAACTCTAGGGGAGGGAGGATGAAGCAAAGAAGATACGGCTACTATGAACAAGCATCATGGAGGACAAGAGAACCTGGCCTTCAAGGAAGAGGGGGAAGACGGGAAGGGATATTGTTTTTTTACTGAAAATAGGATGATGACTCGTAGAAAAAATGGGGTACCGTTCATTTAGTTGGAAAAAAAAGGATACAGAGGGGGTGGGGTCCTCTATTTCGGAATGGAAAAGTCATGACCAGGGGAGGACGGCTGAACTAGTTCAGGTCGAGAGTGAGCAAGGGACTGACGAGGATGGTGAGGGAGAGCGTTGGGAGAGGTTGAGTGAATCGCAGGAATATTCAGAGCACTTAGTGTTCAGAGCACTGCCACTCACCAATGCTGACTCCCTTTCAACTCGAATTGGAAATACAAGCTGTCACTTCTGAAATTGTTTCCGTAGATCACATACCTGAGGTAAACCTGTTTCTTCCTGCTGGCCTTCGCCTGTTGACCTATATGCCAGGAAGGGCCAATGGACTATTGAGCACACCGAATTTTGCGCTGGATTCGAGCAGCATTCTTGAAGGCAACCCTTCAAATTCGTACAAAGTCTAATAGAACAAACAAAAAGAAATGAAACACGAGCATGTCCAAAAGAAGACGAGGAGGGATGAATGAGCGGAGAGAATTCCGTTGTGGTTTGCACTATAACAATCGACTACAAACAATTTATGTGAGTCTACCTTCTTGATCAAAGAATTTGATATTTGCTATTCCGACATCCCTCCTAATTTCATCCTGAGCGTGCACATTACAACTCATTGAAACTCAGGTTAGCCTCTCCGACCTCCTCTCCCTCCCCTTGTCCCTTACACTCTGCCCCTCCCAGGTTGCCTTCAATAACAATCTCTCCCTCTCCACCCTCCCCCTTCCCTCCCCCCTGCCCCCCTTCCCCCTTGTCCGTGCAGCTCAGCCCCGCAATCACACAGCGCCAGCACGGTCGCGTCTCCTCGCACCACAGCCCGCTCTCCCGGCAGTGATCGCACGGCTTCCCGCTCGTCTCCTCCCTGCTTGGCCTCCTTCTCTTCCTCGCGCTCGCGTCCTCCTCCACGCACTCCTGAAGGTCCTCCATGCACCGCCCGCAAGGCCGCCCGTCGTCGCACCTCAGCTTCCTTCTCCTGCACCCCTCGCACGCCTTGGCCGCCCTCCGCTTCCCTTGCGACGGCGCCGGCACGTCCTCGCCCCCGGGCTCCAGGAAGCTCTCCACGTCCGACGACGACATCTGCAGGTACGGCAGCTCGTCGTCCACCGACGGCAGCCCTGACGGGCACTCTTGGCTCATCGCCTCTGCCAAAGACTTGCGCCCGACCTCAAGACGGCTGGCGCCCAGATCGTGTCTGTAGTATCCCCTGCTCGTACACACCCTAGTCACCCCCACCCATGTCTCCACGAAGCCTTGGTACTGATCTCTCCGGGCCTCCATGAGGTCATGACATGACCTGGAGGTCACCGTGCCCGGTAGAGGAGCTTTGCTATGAGCGCGTGCTGGGGCAGACGGCTTGTTCAAGGGAGTCCAGAGCTGTCACTCAAGAGAAGGATGCCGTTGTTCTGATGCCGAGGTCCTGGCGCCACTACACGTCAGTAAGCCTTCAACACGCGTCCTGTATTCATGTCAGGATCGCAAACATGGCAGGTCGACTGATGATGGCCTTCTACTTCTGCTTGCACCTACAAACCCCTTAGCCTCCTCTGCTGTCAGACGACAGTCTCGTGCATATATCAACTTTGCTCGACTAGAGCTGGCAAAGGTGGTAAGCGCTCCTAAGACTGGAGGATGAGGTAGAGTCGAGGAGATCAGGAAGGAATGGATAAGGGCAGAAGGCAATTCAGGGGAATGAAACATGAAAATTTGAAATACAATGGAGTTTGAACGCTTCTCATGTCACAGTGAAGAGCAGGAGAAGCGGGAATGGAAAATTTCAGGTGATGGTATGAAAGGTTATCAAGTGAAATGCTGTAAACAACATGGTCTCATGAACGTTTTTGAGGGGCGACATGGGAAGCTAATGGATCAACTGAGAAAGTGAGATAGACGGGAAGAGTATGTTCTTTAACATGAAGATTGGATATGAAGCATTAGCATACAGAAACAAGGTCGGGTCAATGCGAAAGGAGAGTGTAGAGGAAACAGAATGCATGCAACTTGCGGATGAAATTTGTAGTGCAACTCGTGGATGGCCAGGACACAAGTAAGCATAGGGGGCCAACGAAAGTGTTCAGGAGTTCAAGCAAAGCAGACGCATGTTGCAAGAAGATGCAGAGGATAGGAGAAGTGCGTGATTAGGAGAAGGCGGCTGGGGCAGGCGGCCAAGAGGCTTCGAGGAGGATCAGAGGAATAGTACCAGGGTGTGAACATGTAGGATGGAAGGGGGCGCGACAACGGGGTCAAATGTACTAAAATGATAGGGTACTGGGGTCTAGGGGGTAGTTTGACATGGGGTAGGGTGCGTTTGGTGGTAAAGACAGGGGTGGAGAGAGGATATGCGGGGTCTTAGCGACTTTCTGGTCAAAAAAAAATTCAAAAAAACATCGTGACCCGAGCAATTGCCGAATCGAGGTTCGAGAAGGGGTACTTCCGATGGTGAAAATATGGTAGGAGAGGGGTGGGTGGTATGATCGGAGTAATCTCACAATCTCGAAATAATAGAAATAGATGGTTTCGGCATCGATCGAGGAATTTTCTATTTCGGGCAGGGGATTGATTTTATATGTATTGTAGCCTCTCCGAAAAAAAAGATTTTTATCTTTTTTTGGTTTTGGTCCAAAATTGGAAGGCGGAGGAAAGAAAAAGGCTCAACAGGGGGGCGGATAGTGAGTGGGGGCGTGAGGGAGGGTTGAGGAAGGGGAGGAAGGAGACTGAAACACCTGTGGGAGCTCCCTCAGATCATTCCTCTTCCATCAAAGACAACGATATACGCCTTCGATCGCCGTCCTCCTTCACTATCCATTTCGCCTGCTTGCCCGCACGATCAATATATCGCTGTCTCAATTCTTCCCTCATCCACTGTCCAGCTATATCTTCATATCTACCCCTGTCCCTGGCACATTCTACCCAAATTCCAGCTCTCCTTCCTTCTTTCGTGCACTTTATCTCTGCCTCTCCATCATCTCCCCTCTTCCTCCCTCTTCTTGCCCAATTTTCGTCTATTCCATCCAAAATTTACTCCAAACCTTAGTGTGTCAAGGAAGAGGAGCTCTGTATGGGGTCTCGGGGAGGGATAAAAAGCCCTTGAAAGGCTGATGTGGAGCTGATGCATTGCCGTTTTAAGAATCACAGAGAACAGAAGGAAGGGAATGAAAGGTGGTGAAGAATTGAGTGAGGTAAGGAGCAATTGGATTGTGACGGTGAAGAAGGGAGTGCAAAGTCACCGATGGCGGAGGAGGAAAGGATGGAGCGAGCGAGCGGAAAAGGACGTGAAGGAGTTTGAATTGAGACAGTATTGAGCCATATGGGAGGGGAGAGCAAAGAGAAATAGGAGAACGAGAAGGCTGAAAGGGTGATAGGGGGGGAAAGGGGGGGGGGGGAGCGGGGGCATGGAAATTGGAGTGGGAAGGGGCAAGCGCGCAAGGAGCGGGCGAGGGGTTGGGAGGCAGAGAAAGATGCAGGGAAGGTATTGATATCCTGTGCGTATTGAATGATATCCTACACGAATTTGAATGATATCCTGTACGTATTGAAAAATATTATATACGTTCTGAATGATATCCTGTACGTATTGAAAAAAGATTACACTGCTGGTATATTCAGCCTTCCTGCTTTGTGAGTGGAGCCAACGTCGAGGGAAGCAATAAGTGTTGTGGAAGGAACCAATATTGTGACCACGATACAACACAGCGAACCGAGTTTATTGTACACTGCACAACCACACTTCAGACCCTCTGGTTCATAAAGCAATCAATCTACATCAGCATGTACAAAGACAGTCTCTGACTGCCTCAACAATATCTACAGAAACCTACTCGTGGGGCGAGTATCGCTCCTTCATCACTCGATACTTCTTGAACTGAATAATAGCGCAGAGCTCATTCCGTATGTACCACCTGATGATATTCAAACTTACTGCATGAAAACAAAAACTTAAAACACCTGCCCCGAGCCACAGCTCGCCTTATTTCTATGTCATCCTCAAGATGGCGATTTGTGAAGAACGCTTCCTTCACTTTCTTCTTGATGATCTGAAGACCACCTTCCATAGCTATTGACATTTTCTTCATGCTTGATAACTTGATACATACCAGGATAATCTCGACCAACAAGAATGAATCGCTTGTACAGATCTCGAACAAGAGGATGCATAGATCTGTGGAGAAACAGCTTCACATGAAGCAGCATTGCTAGGTCGGCAAGACTTGCCTTTTCTTCCTTCTTCCAGCCGTACAGAGATCACTCGATTTTGAGTTCTCACTTTAAATTCAGACTTGCCAGACTGTACCTAATTTCAACAACTTGTTACAATAAGGTTGAAATCCGCAATACAACTCAGAATTCTATTGAATTCTTCTGGTTAAGTACTAACGGCATCCCAAAAGTGATTGAGGGGGGAGCAAAACGACAAGAACATCACTGCTACTTTCATCCTCCAACGTCCGTCTCCTTCTACGCAGGAACTACAACATTGTTGGCATCGCTCCGGCTTTGTCCTTGAGCCCTCGTCCCTGCAGCATCACATGTAAGGACTGTGATTGGAGGAGGTTGGAAGAGACACTTGTGCACAACACAACAGATGCTCATATCAAGTGTTCCCGAAGTCTCCCCTCAACTTGCGGGTGGCAAGAAGGGGGAGACGGACCTTCTCGAGCACGCGGGGAGGTTCACTCGCAGTGCCTCTCGTGCACATAGACAGAGAGACATCCCGCTCGACTTGTACAGCACAAAGAATGCGACAAGGAACAGAGGGTCAGATTTGGCTCGTTGAATCATAGCATCCAAGGATGTTCGAGGTCGCAGATCTCGCAAGCGAATGGTATGAACGCACCTTTGGGAGCGATTCTGCAGCCTCCAAGGCTGAACAAGACAACGACGATGCTTAAACACTACCAATACATCCTCACCTTCCTCTGTATCTGCTTCCTCTCTCACTTTCTTGCCCTGCCTCGTCACGCATGCCCTCTCCTCTGCTGTCCTCCCCCTCCCCCTCCCCCTCCCCTTCCCCCTCCCCTCCCCTTCCCCCTCCCCCCCCCTCTCGCGCCTTGGCCACCACAGGCTTATTATATATTCAACTGATTTGTACCAAAATGTTTACTCAAGTTTATCTTTTTGGTATAGAATTTGACATTCTGTGGTACAGTTTGATATACTCAGCAACTAATTTGAAATTTAAAATGTAATTTAGATAGCTAATACATTTTACTGAAATCAAAATGAGGTCGTGCAAGTTTGAGAGTCATCTGATCCACACAAAATGCTCAGGCGTTGGCAAGGGGCGCGGGCGGCCCTTATGGTAGTCGCCATGTCAGTCTCGCTTGTCAGCTGCGAACTGCAACAAGGGGAGGAAGGAGGAGACGGAAGCTGCAAGGCAAGGTGAGAAGAACTGCCATGCAACGACCTTCTCATAAGGTTGATGTGGCAGCGAGGCTATAGAAAAAGTTCAGCCCCGATACAAGCCTAGCGCGGCCACCTTGACAGCATTCTTCAAGCTCCATGAGCCCAGGGAGCTTGACTGGAAAGCAGAGTTTGCTGTGCTAGAGATAACTGATGGCTGCCCCTTGAATGGCATGTATCGTCGGTATTCCAGTAGAATGTCGCTCCAGAGAACCTGAACTTTTGGAAGCTTCAAGCACTGGATCTCGGAGGGTGCCACAGCATTCCCTAGGCTCAAGATCAAAACTAGTCCTGGAATGGATCCGGTATGTCGTCCGCTTCAACCCTGACATGTCCATGATGCAAGTCTACACTCTCCGAAAAACGTGTTTGCAGATCATGCAGTTTCAAGACACGGAAGCAGTGCCTGAGGTTGTTGTTCGATTTTTGTGATTTTACAGCTCTGAAATGTCGGAAGGGGAATCTTGGGAAAGCGAGAGTTGATATTAGCGTAAGATCAAGCGTTGCTGAGAACATTCACCAACACAACTTACCTCAGGAGATGGAGATTGGAGAGGTCGAAGAATTGTTGCAAAGAAGAGGGATAGCAAAAGTATGAGAGGAACATGGTATTTGTTTCGAGTTTTTGAATGATCATTCTTGCCCAGGATCCTGTTCTGGCTGACAAGGTAAAAACATGGGATTTTGTCATTTTTGTGCATTCCTTGTTTGTCACCTCTGAATAGCACTGGACTGTTATATCAGGCGGAAGCAACTAAGCAGGCAAGGTTAGCGAAAGAAGAGCAGGCAAAGAAAGAAAGAGAGATGGTGAGTGTATGTTTTTTCCGCTCGTCATTTTCCTGTTTTGATTGATTGATGTAATTGTTACAGCAAGATCCCAAAATCTCTAGATGAGCCCTGGAAAAGAGCCTTTTTAACATCGAACAGTATGACCGATGAATGCAGATTGATCCACCTCTGTCGTCTTCTGAATTCAATAATACTTCTTACACGCACCGACTTCATCAAAAGACAACCATGTCGTATACTAAGCAGCACTCGTTACGAGTGTGCATGAACTCTCGCTCGAGAAACCTCATACAACCCAAGGCTATGAGCGAATTGACATACATGTATTGAAAAGATATTTGCCAGGCTTAAGTCGCTGTATCACTAAGCTCCTGTTTTTGATGTGGACGTCGTTGCTGACGACGATGACGTCGATGACGCTGTATCCACAGCTCGAATGTAGTCTCCGCGTATCTGTGAGTACTGGTAGCACCTCTGTAAACAGCTATGACTTAGTCACTTCATGGTGATGAACATGAGGACCTGAGGAGATCCATCCTGCAGAGGAATCTTGTCGTAGAAGAAGACTGGGCCACCACTTACTCCAATGATTGTGAAGGGGCAGGCATCTTCGGTGATGCCTGGTTAAAAAAAGAAAGGGTTGAGCATGGAACACGAACAAAGTAGAAATCAGCACCAAATGCTGCTAAACACTTCTTCCCTTCGGCACCTGTTTGAACACGGCGGAGCCAAACTGCAACCGAACATCAGCGGTGGTTAGTTCACAGCTCTGACATCGCACCAGTGCCATCTACAAGCTCTTCACATGCTGCGCATGCTGGATAGCAGGGGCAATTCTTGATCTCTCTGATGAACAACCATGTTTCGTTCTCATTCCTCCAAGTGTTGCGATAGTAGAGAGATCCGCGTGAGTTGAAATTCCTGCCATCAGGGCCATCCGGCCAGTTGTACTGCTTACAAAACATCCCCCAGACAAGCGGATCCTTGGTCCCAACATGAAAGGAGCTGAACGTGTAAGGTTCGATGTCCAGTCGAGTGTTTCCGATGACTCGCTGAGGCTTCATCTCTTTCTGCACTGACGGAGCCGAGGCCAGAGGGGTCACGCCGAAGGCCGAGAGCCCTTGGTACGGCTGGAAAGCACATTGCTGCTTCAGGACCTCTTGCGATCCCATCTGGATCACGGCACTCAGGGTCCTTGTTGTACAATCCTTCTTGTCATAACAGAAGTAGATGGTGGTGGAGCCCTGCGCTTGAGTGATGGAGAGCTCGTAGCTGTAGGAGTAAGGGAAAGGTCCGAGGCAGGGAGGGGGCACGATGTCATTCACATCGCCCTGCATCTCCATGAATTGATAGGTCATGCTGTAGACTCCTTGCACGTACGGTGTTTGTGTTGAGCACTGATCGATTAGAAAGAAAAGGCAGATGATAGGGACGGAGAGAAGATTCCTGGTGATCGTCATGATTGAAGCCTCAGAAGCTCGTTCTCGACCAGTGGCAAAGGTTCGTTCCTCTACTCTCACAGTCTCATCTCCTCACTGCGCCGCCATGGCCTTTACGGTCGCCTTCCGCCAGCCGCTGAGCCATGACGCCGGGCGACACTTCAACTTGAATGATTTTGACAGCCGGTCAAGTAAGATGTGGGGCGGGCCCGGCCCGGCGGGGCCTCCCGGTTGACTGAGTCACTTGCCAACTTTGCTCAGTGAATCATGGAACTTGAGCCGGGAGGCTTCAGGCGGCGCGTGCCATCAAAGTGCGAAGCCTTAAAGATCAGTACGAGGACAATCAGGAGAGTCGAGGAGGCTGTCGCACAGGCCACTGACACCGGGCGAGAAGAGAAAAGACGGAGCGCCGGAGAACTTGACACTGCACTGCCACCGAAACCGGGGGTACTCAGTACCAGGCTCAGCCGGGCCGCTCGTGATGACTCTCAGTCAACTTGGCAAAAAGCCTTGGCAACTTGACGGCCCGCAGACCGTACTAACTGAGTTGAGACAAGAAGTTTCAAAGCCTGAACTTCGGAAGTTCAGTAAAGATCGGACCGGACTCAGCCTGTGACCGTGAACTCGGAATGATCGTCGGGGCGGCCCCCGGAACTTCGGAACTTTGGTGGGCTAGTATACGTGACCGTTATATGAGTAACGGAAAGTTCTGAATTTGCCTTCGGTCCGTAGCCTGGGGTGACTCTTCACTAAGCCGCGCCCGCCATGTCCCTGCTGGATTGCGAATGAGCTGATTGCAATGGCGGATATGGAAGCGCAGTCGCGATAGACAACTTATGGCTGTGTGATAGAGAGAGATCACGCCTTGATGCTGCAGTGCTTGATGCATGTATGTGTCTTCATGCCATGCTTTCAAGTGTCTTCATATGTCTTCACATTGAAGTGTCTTCAAGTTTGCTAAGGGAGAAGCTTGTTATGTCCTTCTCTGTTGTCAGCTAGATGGACAGGAATAGAACATTTTGTCGAGGTGACACTCGAAGCTAGCATTGCCAGGACGCAGGATCCATGTTTAGCTAAACACATGAAGCAGCCCCGGCCCGGCTGCTTACAAACCTACAACTATCGCTGTTGACAAGCTTGTGCGCGGCAGGTCATCATGGTGATGGTTGTGGAGTACGGATCTCTTCCTAGGAGGAAGGATTCGCCCAGTGGCAAGTCGATGAGCCTGCGGGCAACCGCGACTTTCATCGCGTCTGCAACCCTCGTCCTGGGCAGCATCGCTGTTATTGCTGTGATCGGGCAGCAGAGAGCTGGTGGGGACGGCGGGCAACGTACCCTTATCTCTGATTCACTCTTGGACTGCAGGGCCAAGCGTCCTCGGGTCCTCGTTTGCCGCCGACATTGGGAGCGGTCTTCCCTACGACACGACCAATGCCCCAGAGGGGGTCAAGAACATCTGGTACTCGCCGGAACAGGCGTGGGAGGGCATAGACGAGGTCTTCCTCCTCCTTCCACTCCTGCCCACTGATGGGAGGCTTCAGGTGCTTCCAACGGAAGCTCAGGCGTGGGAGGATCAGTCGGACCCCGCAGGTAGGAGACAGGACAAGGAGGGCCCAGGATTTACCTGATTGACTCGTTTTGTCCGAACCCTCCAGTTGGATATGCCTTCAAGAACCCAGGCTCCGTCACTTCGGAGAATGGATGGGCTGGATACTATGATACTGTGCTGCATGACGGGGAGGAGACAGAGGCAAACCTCAGCTTCTTGCATGCCAGTTTCTCATCCTCATCTCTTGTGTGCAGGTCCTGCCCGATGAAACTGTGAACTCAGCTATGGAATACGACCCAGTCCTTGCAGGAACCAACTCCTTCTGGGGTGAGGGAGTCTGTGGATCAAGGGAGGGGGCTGAACTCTTGACAGGAGATCGTGGCGGCCAGAACGTGAAGGATCCCGCGCCATGGTCGAACAATGAGGTGCAGCTGCCTGCGGTGGTTGATAGCCTAGCTAACTGGTGGCAGCCGATGACGATCGCTGAGTACACCAACGGAGACTACGTTCCCTACAGGTGAGGGGAGATTTGCTGTGCGATGTTCGCCTCACAATGGGCAGCTACGCCGTTGGAGGTCCTTCGCACTCGTCCGTGGGCGAGGAGGAGGAGGAATCCTAAGGGAACGAGCCGAGATGGGCTGAGGACAAGTGTTCCTATACACATGTTGTTGCACGTATCTAAACAATCTCACTCCACTCCGGTCCCTGGAGTTTCACCTTCACCCTCAGACAGGCTGGTCCACATCGAGAGAAGCCGTCTGCCGCCAGCCCGAATCTTGTGCTGCTGACGCCATCGGCATGGAAGCGCTGCCGCCGTTGTTGCAGAACCTCCTCCTCTACCTCCCGCCCTACATAGTCGGCAACTTTGCCGTAGACCTGAGCTGAGGCCCTGGCGGCTAGGAAGCGAATCTTGTTTCGTCGCTGCGCGTCGATGCGAGCTCGGAGCTGCTCGGCCGACGTCGGAGGACAGGTGCTCTGATTCCCATGACTTCCCCAGCAGTCCTTGAGCTGCAAGAAGTGTTGGAAGGAGGTGAAGCTTCCTTGAGGCCAGTGCCATCTCTCCATGTGCAGCCCGACCTCCTCGAACCTGAGCGAAGAGCAAGTCACCGAAAGACAAGCGCGACGCCATGGGAGCGAGGACCAGAGGTGTGAGTGAGAGAGCAGAGGGGCAAGGAGAAGGACCTAGGAGACGAAGGAGGAAGGAGACGAAGCTACATGGGTAGGAGGGAGAGGAAGAAGCAGGAGGAGGGGTGGGAAGAGGGAGTTCCTGTTCAGGAGGTCGTGATCCTCGAAGCCCCACCCCCAAAACCCGTTTGGATATCCGTTTGCCAGCCGATACTGGTCGGAGGTCACCAGGATCGCTCCTCCAGCCGAGTCGACGCGTCCGAGAAGGTGCCTGGAGGACAAGGTGAGGCATCGTTGCCAGTGGAAGAGGAGTCTTGGCACCTGGGACCTCCCAGAGGAGGCTCGAGGTAGAGGTGGAGGGCCGAGGGGAGGGGGATGTAGTCCACGTCTTGCAGGACGAAGAGCTCCGACCCCGAGGCCTCTGCGAGCAAGAAGCCAACATTGAGCAGCGCCCCTCGGTTGAAAGGTCGACTGTCCTGCTGCTCCACGGCCCAGAGGGTGTAGGGGACCCGGGGGAGGAGCAGGAGCGCGAGGCTGTCTGCGAGCTTCTGCAAGCTCTCCTCTCTGTCCCTGATGGGAACGATGATGCTGAGGTAGACGCTGCTGTATGCTTCAGCCTCCTCTGCTCCATCGTTGAGCTCCGGCGGAGGCAGCAGCGTCCTCTCCGGTTTTCCTTCCGTCCCCTGGTCCACCACGCTCCATTCGCTGCAGGCAGCGACTCCCTGGCAACCCTCTCGATGCTCGCAGCAGAGTCGCGAAAGGGTCTGGGGGAGATCGAGGGCTGCAGGTTTGTTGGGCGGCAGCTCGTTGCCTCTCCTCATCCCGTCGAACACGACGAGCATGTCGCTGCTGCACTCGCCCGTGGGAGGAAGCGAGTCCATGGCTGACGAGACTGCGAGGGAGAGAGAAGCAAAGCTGTTGCTACCGTGAGTCGATGCCTTGATCTCTGAAAGAGAAGATGCAAACATGCAGCGTTTGTCGTCTAACATGTTCAGCACTGGTGAATCCGTCTTGATAAACATCAAAAATTCTCCGATTGCAGAGGTTGGAGCCACGAATGAAGACAGCAAACACTCGCTTTGGTTGAGGAAGCATGACTGGCCCACAAAGTCCTGAAGCAGAGAAGCTCTAAGAGCTGATAAGAACTCAGGAACAAGGAGAAATACAGAGTTGAAGAGGACAACAATCTCGCGCTGTTCCAGCAATGATTGAACCTCCAGCATAACATCCGACAACAACACGTCTTCCCGGCACAACACGCCCTGATCAAACCCAAAGCTCTCAATGGTTTCACGGTTTGTCCTGGAGACAGCACCGACTACCTCTCTGAGAGAGCTAGTTCCTTGTGCTCCTTGTGCGCAAAGTTCCATGAAGAAGACTCTTCCCCGCTGATCGTTCTTGAGCCTGCTGTTCTCCTTCTCGAGCTGGTTTCTTGCCGACAGAAATTCGACAACGTCTTCCTCAACTTCCTTGTCGTCCGTCCATAGCCTGACAGCGATGCTGTCCAGTTGTACACCGGATGTCCCGTGGAGGAGGAGCAACTCAAGCTTGTTGGGGGTCGGCGGGCGGGAGAGGTCCAAGTCAAGGAGCATGGAGGTGCTGTTGCATGCGGATCTGAAGGTTGTCAGGTGATGAGAGCTGGAGGAGAAAGTCAGCCCTTGCATCGCCTTGAAGCTAGTCCCTCTCACTTCACATAGACGGCGACTTGGTGTACCCCTGACTGACCCGCTCCGAAGCACTCCACTTGCACTTGAACGTCGATCGGAGCTGGGGAAGCCCTGTCAAGACAACTACACAGCAGGAGGAAGAGAACAAGTCTGTCACAGGCATCTATCACATTTCATCGCAAGGTTGTCATAGAGATCGCATGCCACCAAGTTGAATGCTCGTCAAAGTATCACAGCTAACAAGTTTTGACACCTGTGACAAACTCGTTTTGAGTGGGCCTGATGAAACTGACTCTTGCTCCTGCTTGGTCACCATCGAGCTCTCCCAGCTCCTCTCCCAAGGCTGTGCCCAGGTAGAGGATGCAAACAAGAGCAGAAAGCTTCAACATTCAGATTCGCGGCTTCAACTCCTCCTCATACTTCCCTTACACTCAACGGTACCCCACCCGTCCCCTCATCCCTCATTACCCGCCCGCCCGCCCACCCGCATCTCCTCCTCCTCCTCCTCCTCCCCATCCCCGTCCCCTCCCCTGTCCCCCCCCCCCCTCCCCCTCCTCCCCCTCCCCCTCCTGCCCTCCTCATGCCCTGTCTAGATCGACGGATTGCAATCGGGACTGATCCTGCTTTTCCCGACAACCGACCTTTGGTTACCCACCCCTCTTTCATTCTTTGTACCCCTACTCTTATATACAACTTACACCTAGAAAGCAGGGGTACATTTGATTACCCTACCCTTGGGAATTTTGGATAATCAATGCACAAAGGGCGCAGCGTGGGGAGGGCAAGTGCGAGGCGAGAGGGGGAAGGTGGAGAGGAGACGAGGAGACGAGGAGGTCGGTAGCGGCAAAGATGGCGGAAGGAGAGGTCAGAGCAGACTAGTGGACAAGGAAAGGAAGACAGCAGGTTGATGTATGTAACTTCCAGTGTCGAGACAAGATGCGATGGCTGAGGTAGAGGGTAGGAGCAAGAGGACCAGGTGAAGGAATGAGATGGTAGGAGAGGAGGGGAGAGGAGAGAGAGAGAGAGGGAGGAGGAGAGGAGGAGAGAAGTCGGAGTAAGATCAGGAAAGAAGAGCTTTCCCTTAGATCCGTACCCTCCTTTCGTTTGATGGTCGTATCCTGATCCTCCTCTGTGGCAGCGAACGAACCATGAACGGAGCTCATCAGCCTGCAGACAGAGTGACTCTCTTCGGTCTTGCTCTCCCCTCCCTCCCTCCCTCCCTCCCTCCCTCCCTCCTCTCCATCTCTTCTCTTCCATGCTCTTTCTCCCCTCGCCGCCCCTCTCTCTTTTCTTCCCTTTCCCCTTGATCCCTCCCCCGTCTCCTCCTCCTCCTCCTCCTCCTCCTCCTCCTTTTCGGTCTTTCTCAAGCATCATTAGGTGTTGGCCGACTTGGCATCTGTACAGCTCTTTGCCTGGAGAAGGCTGGATACCATGTCTTGGGAGTAGATGTGAACTCTGCATACATCGACAAGGTTTGAAAACATTCTGCCATTCCTTCAAGATGGTTGACGGCATGATGTTTTGAAACACAATGTGCTATGATAACCTCTTGTGATGCTCTTTAACAATCTTGAATGCGATTGCACACTCGTGTCTTCGCTCTCACTGAAACTAAACCTTGTTGCAAATCTTTTCTTCTGTTCTTACCGATCTCTTTCTCTGTTCACTCGTCTGCTCTGATGTACTGCATGTAGATCAACAAGAAGACACTGAACAGCCCGGAGCCCTCAGTCAACGAGATGTTGGCGACGAGGTTCGATCTTGATCATCACCATCACCACCACCACCACCACCACCACCACCACCACCATCATCATCTCCATCAACATCCAAAAAGTCGGACTGATCTCTTTCTCCAGCAAAAACTTCCGAGCGACCACGGACGAGGTTCTTGCAGCTGTTTGCAGCTCATCGCGCAAGTTGTGACGAGGATCAAACAGGACGAGGGAGTTGAGTTTGCAGACGTGATCATGATAGGTGAAGTCTGCCATGACGATCTTGTCCTGTCCTGTGACTTGTCACTAGTCGTTGCTACTCCATCGACGGGTGTGGACGACCGACACTACGATCACTCGGTGCGAGTGATGCGAGCCAGTGCTGAGATGGGTTGATGGTGGAGACTTGAAGGCGCTCAGTATGGTCTTGTCTTCTCTCAACAAGCGCAAGTTGCACAACAAACATATCGTCATCTGCTGCACTGTGAGGAGAAAGTTACTCCTTTCCTCCCTCCTCCCTCCTCCCTCCTCCCTCCCTCCCTCCTCCCTCCTCCCTCCTCCTCCTCCCTCCTCCCTCCTCCCTCCTCCCTCCTCCCTCCTCCCTCCTCCCTCAACTTCTTGCTCCTGCTCTTCTCCTGATTTCCCATGCCTCATGCTGCGGATTTTTCCTCCCTCCTCGTCCATGTTCCTCCCCCTCCTTCTTCCTCTGCTTCCATGTCATGCAAGTGTTTTCGTAGGTTCTCCCAGGGTACTGCAGGAAAGTTGCGAATTTCCTCGTCAAGGATTGCGTCAACACAACCATCTCGTACAACCCAGAATTTATTGCTCAGGTGATGTATTTGCTCCTGTTCTTCTCAGAATTTTGCGATGTTGACATGTCGTGTAGGGCGATGTTATACGGGGATTGTTGCGACCGGGTGAGATGCAAGTTGCTGGACGTTTGAATGATTGAGAAAGAGATGCTATTTGCAAACAGACATGGTGCTGATCGGAGAAGGGACGAAAGATGCTGGCGATGTCCTTGAGACGATGTACCGAAGAATGGTTGAGAATGAGCCTGAGGTAATGAGATGATTAAGGTGTAGATGATGATGATGATGACGACGATGACGATGACGATGACGATGACGATGACGATGACGATGACGATGACGATAACATTCTCGATGATGATGTTTCACTTTTGCTTTACAGATCAGGAGAATGTCGCCGGAGAGTGCAGAGATCTGCAAGCTTGCAATTAATTGTTTCATCACTACCAAGGTATCAACAACGTCACCCTCCTCTTCTTCCTCCTGCTCCTGCTCCTCCTTCTCCCTCTCCTCCCCCTCCTCCTCCTCCCCCTCCTGCTCCTGCTCCTGCTCCTGCTCCTGCTCCTGCTCCTGCTCCTGCTCCTGCTCCTGCTCCTGCTTCTGCTCCTGCTCCTGCTCTTCATCATCATCATCATCATCATCATGACCACCAATAATCACGACGATAAACTTCATGATTCCAACTTCTCATCATCTTACTTGCTCTGTTCCTGCTCCTTCAGATCGCCTTCGCCAACATGATCGGAGATGCTGCTGACAACACTGAGGGGGCAGACAAGACAGACATTCTTGAAGCTGTTGGGTGTGACTCAAGTGAGTACTGGGAGAAGGAGAGATGCAAGTTATGAATGAGGAGGAGGAGGAAGATGAGCAGCAGCAGCAGCAGCAGCATGGGCAGGAGCAGGAGTAAGAGCGGGAGGATGTGAAATTAGCGAGAAACGGATAGAAAGAGGACGGGAGCACTGGATGAAGGAGTTGGAGAGAGAGGAGGCTCATCAACTCGTTTGTCTCAGGGATTGGAAGCAAGTGCTTGAAACCTGGATACGGGTGCGTTGAAAATCCCCTACTACCCCTCCCGCCCCCCCCTTCCCTCCTACCGTTTTCTTCCTTCCTCTCCTTTCCTTCCTCTCCACTTTTGCACTCTCTCTTCTCCACCTCTCACCTCCCTCTCCCTGACCTCACTTTCCTGTTTTCCCTCCTCCCCGGCTTCTCTCATCTGCCCGCAGGTTCGGAGGGCCATGCTTCCCGCGCGACAACAGAGCGCTGGGGCATCACATGCGGAGTGTGGGAGTGGAGGTGAGATGGGAGGAAAGGAGGAGGAAGGGAACGAGGGAGGGAAGTTGAAGGGGGAAGGCAGAGAAGAAGAGGAGAGAGCAGAGCAGAGCAGAGCAGAGCAGAGCAGAGCAGAGCAGAGCAGAGCAGAGCAGAGCAGAGCAGAGCAGAGCAGAGCAGAGCGAGAGCAGAGCAGAGCAGAGCAGAGCAGAGCAGAGCAGAGCAGAGCAGAGCAGAGCAGAGCAGAGCAGAGCAGAGCAGAGCAGAGGAAACAAGAAGAAACAAGAAGGTTGGGAGAGGAGGAGAGGAGCGAGGAGTTCATTTGCATAGAAGTGACTCATCCTAATGACAGGAGGCGACGAGCTCTTCGTTCTGCTAACAGGACCTTCGCTGCTACAAGCTAAGGTTTCTCCTCCTCTTCTCCTCTCCTCTTCTTTCCCCCTCTTGTCTCCTCTTCCTCTTGCCTTGTTTCTCATCCTCCTCTCCCTCATTTGCAGGTCCACGACCAACAGAACGGGAGGCACAGCGTGAGCTACACGCTATCAGAGGCAGGGGAGTATCTGATGGAAGTCCTCGTCCTCTTCGAAGATGGAGTAGGGTAAGAGGAGGAGGAAGCGGAGCAGGAAGTGTATGGCGAGAGGAGGAGCAGGAGCAGGAGCAGGAGCAGGAGCAGGAGCAGGAGCAGGAGCAGGAGCAGGAGCAGGAGCAGGAGCAGGAGCAGGAGCAGGAGCAGGAGCAGGAGCAGGAGAAGGAGC
>NW_005434619.1:227356-239845 GCF_000315625.1 Guillardia theta CCMP2712
TTACCCCCCTCCTCCTCTTTCCCCTCCCCCTCCCCTTCCTCCCATCCGCTCTCCTCCGGTTTCTCCTTTCTTTCCCCTTCCCCCCCCTTCTCCCCTCTGCGCTCTCCGCCCCCCCCCCTCCCCCCTCCTCTCTGCTCGCTATCTCGTTTCTCATGCTCGTCCTCTCAGTACGGATCTCTCTTCCGCTATGAGGTCGACGACCCCTCCTCCTTCTGCGAGCAGACCGTCGTCCAGCCCCATGCAGCTGCTCTGACAGCAAGATCTCACGGTACCATCCCCGGCTCCTCCTCCTCGCCCTTCCGTCTCCTCTTGTTCTCCACTCTCCTCCTCTCTCACACGGTCGACAGGGTGCATGGACAGCTATGGCGTTCAACGTCTCTAGCGCCTTCTATTAACCAGCATAGACCTACTATGTACATACCATCCCCCCTCCCCCCTCCCCTTCCTCCTCCTCTACTTGCAACTATTCGAGAGCATCTCCAGCATCCGTGAAACCATCCCGGACTTGTGCTGCAGCAGCTTCCCAAGGCCACTCAGGTACGACGAAGCCGACGGCCCGTTCCGCTCCACCCGCGCCAGGATCTCTCGCTCCTTCTGCAGCAGGGCGGAAGTGTCTTGGATGTGACGTCTGTGCAGGGAAGCAAGTTGTTGTATCAAGTCCTCCTCGTGCTTCCCCTGTTCCTCCTCGGGGCTCGTCGTCAGCTTGCCCCTCGTCCTCGACCCCCTCGCGCTCCGGCATGCCGCCATGGCCGTGACCACCGTCGTCGCCCTCTCGGCCATGGAGGACGACCTGATGCTCCTCCTGCTGTCCATCATGCTCGCCCAGTCGTCCTGGGCCGCCGCCTCCTCCTCGAACACGCAGGAGGAGGCGTTCCTCTTAATCTGCTTCACTCTGTCCGCGTACCTCAGCGTGTTCATCGTGTGCTCGCACGTCTCCTGCGTCGGGGCCACGTTGGCGATCATGACAGTCCGGCAGTTGCCGATGAAACTGTCTTTAAGCACAGACGTCAGCACGCTCCCCCTGAAGGGGATGTGCTTTGCCTCCTCTGCCAGTGCTCGGATACACTCCTTGAGTGCCAGAAGGCTCTTGTTGATCTCTGCTGCCTCCAGCCTCCTCGTGATGTTCCCGTTCCTCCCGGTGTCCCCTGCCCGCTCGCTTCCCGCCAGGTCGATGAAAGAGAGCTTGCCCACTACCTGCCCCTTCCCCTCCATCTTCCTCAGGCACACTTGGAGGATCGCGTGCGAACGCGAGCTGTCGATGTTCGCCTCCGTCGCTGCCGTCGACCGCGCCTGGTGGCCCCGCTGGATCGCATGCATCAGGTCTTCAGCACTCCCTATCACGTGTTCCGACAGTCCCCGGATGAACACGTTGTTGTTCCCGTCCTCTCGCTTCACGCAAGGCTTCCTCTCGGCGAGCAGGTCGAAGAGCTTCCCCCCGTAGATCTCGAAGAAGCTCACAGTCACCCCGAGCCCCTCGCTCTCCCTCCCCTTCTCCTCCAGCAGCGAGAATATGTCTTGAGCAGCAAGCAGGTAGAGTCCCTTCTGCCCCTTCCCCCCCATCATGGTGTAGGTCTTCCCTGCCCCGGTCTGCCCGTACGCAAACACCGTGGCCTTCCCTTTGTTGTTGAACACGTACCGCACAAGTGACTTGGTCGTCCGCTCGTAGACCTCATCGTTGCTGCAGCTGTCCGATAGCACCTCATCGAATGCAAAGTCATGCTGCTCGACGTACTCAGACAAGTCCAGCCGCTTCTTGTACTCCAGAACCATCAGCTCCTTCCCCTTCCCTCCCGCTGGGACTCGAACCACGTCCTTGAGGCTCGACTGCTGCTCCCGCGTGTTCACCGGCCGCTTCCTCACGCAGACTTGGATGCGCTCGACCTGAGAGTCGCCGCCCTCGTTGGATTCCGAAGTGACGGGGGACTCGTCGACCCTCTTGGAAGGCTTCGTCCTGTCCGCTTGCTCGTGCCGCTCCTGTCCCTCAGCTCCTTCCTGGCCTTTCCGAGATCGGAGGCTGTAGCTTGCCGCGTCCGAGGGCTGAGCTCTGGGTACCTCCCCCTCCCTCCTCGCCCTCGTCCTCTCCGGCAGGCGAGTAGCTGCTTCTTTCCCTCCTCCCATCTGGTCTTTCTCCTGCCTGTTATCCGCAGCCGCCAGGGCTTCCCTGCCACTGACTTGCTGCCGGCTGACTCCCATCATGGCTGGCGGGACTGGAGGAGCGATCAACGTGAAGGGGGCGGAAGACTTCGACGAGTCACGGCTGCTCTCGTTCTTCATACTGTTCAAGAAACTCTCCAGTCGATTCTCAGATGCCTTGAGGCTCGTTGGGTGGCTGATCTTTCCCGCCATGGCATCCATCGTCGACCTGGAGGGAGCCTGCCTCTTGTCCCCACAAGAAGCGTCTGCCGTGATCGATCTTAGCTCGTGCTGCTCAGTTTCTGAAGTCACACGCGACTTCTGAGGCAAAGAATGAGCATCGTCCTGTTGAGCTCCTGTGCAAGTCGCTGTCTGCCTCTGTTTTCGCTTCGAGCCAGAGCGATGGACGGCCTCTCCGCCCTCTCCCTTGTCCACTGCATTCGAGCGCAGTCTTCGCACATTACTCCTTCGATTCAGTTCATCCAAATTCAGTAGAGGCTCCTCTTCCAACGACGCTTGAGCCGAGTTGATCATGTTCAGTCTCCCTTGTCTCGTCACCACCGTGACCACCTCAACACAGAGAGAGACGAAAAGCAGAACACACGCCCAAATGCTGTGTTTGCTTCTCAACCTCGCACCCACCGCCGTCATGCTTGAATCTGTTTTTTCTGCTCTCAGCTCCTTCTGGCGGTACTGTCAGGTACTGTGGAACCACATCTCAGATGCGCAGGTTTCAGAGGCTTCAAGGTTCAAGGACAAATCTGAGAGCGTGGATCCGAAATCCTGGACAAAAGATTAGTATTCGATTTGACTACAACTCGCTGCAGAATCCCCTCCCTGCTCCCACGCTCAAAATCCCTAACAAATTTAACATGATGGAAGGTGATAATCTTTACAAAATCATGCTGGCTCTAAAATTTGACGTATGCCACCAGGTTCACATCGATCACACCCAAAAGAATCTTGTCATGGCCATTCCTCCATCAAATTTTCTCTCCATCCCGACACAGCATCTGTAGAATACTTGTGAATAACCATCTTCTTCTCATCATCTCTGTTTCCATTTTATCCTTCACTTCATCGCGCCCTCTCTCCCTCTTGCTCTAACAACATCATCCCATGCCGCTGATACTGCTGCCCTTGCATGGTGGGAATTTGAAAGACCACCCCACCCCAGTACCTCCTTGGACCACTACCCTATCCCTTTGTCCACTCACCCCAGTTTCTATATCCAAAGACTCTAGCCAATCATTCTACCCGTGGTTCAGTATTCCACCATGTACCCCACGACACAGGTAGGGTGCAGTGGTTGCAAGTGGGTAGGGTGATCATTCAAATATTACTCAATAATGAAAGTTGAAAACTTGAAACTTGTTGTAACTTGTTGAAACTTGACCATCACGACAAGCAACTTGAAATCATCCGAGTCATCTGCACCATCATCCGACCCGTCGGCTTGATAGAGGAGCTTGATATCTTTCCGATAGCACCATTCCCTAGCGACTGATGGCCTCAATCAGTAGAACAAAACTGAGACTCGACGACGCGCTGCGCTCAACTGCAGTCGCAGACGGAGAGAGCTACGAATCGCTGGTAAAGATTCATTTGACCTCGTACCAGATGCCCAGCAGCTCGATAGCTGCCCTGAGCCTCGGAGTCTTCGCACAACCAGTTGCTGAAGTGTTGGATCGACCACTGTTACATGAAGGTCATCGCTTCAGACTAGCATCCGCAATTTTCGTTTATCGCACATGATTTACAATAGCACTGATCAGTGACTTTACATACTATCGTTACATCGTCCGACAGCCATGGATAGAATTCCATCCTCGACGACCGGGTTCTTTACAGCTGGTTCGTATCATCCCCTCCCGTCATACAAGGAGAAGCTCCCTGAGAGCAATCGACGACCTCTTGCTCCTCAGCTCTCCTCCTTGCTAGCAGCCCCGCCGCCCCCTCTGTCACGTCCTGAGCCGAGACGTCTCGTGCCAGCCTCCTCACCATCCCCCCCACCGTGACACCGCGCTTCCGAGCCTCGAGGATGCTCTTGAGACATGCGTCCTCGGGCAAGGCGGGAGGGAGGGAAGCTGGTGGAGGGCGAGAGGAAGGGCGGAGAGGAGCTGGACAGCGTCGTCTGAGAGGGAGGACGAGAGAGGAAGGAGGGGGGGGGGGAGATGGTGAAGGACTTGGAGGAGAGGGGCCTGTGCATCGTGGGAGGCGATGGGTGGGGGACTAGAAGGAGGTGAAACAGAAACTGACTGAGGTGGAGAAGTCGGGGAGAGGAGGACGGAGGTGGAGACGAAAACGAGTGTTTTCTATTGCCTGCGATCCCTGTGGCGTGACCTCGTGGCCTTCATTCCTGGGAAGTTGACAGTACAGTCATTATTGTTCCCAGAATGGGGGAATCGAACTTTACTACTTCCAACGACTCCTTGTGTTTACGACACGCCTCGTTTTGACCTTCTTTTCCTCGCCCCTTGTTTCGCAAGATGCACAAGAGCCTCTCCTCCAAGTCCTTCACCATCTCCCTCCCCCCTCCTTCCTCTCTCGTCCTCCCTCCCAGACGACGCTGTCCAGCTCCTAGCCACGCATGCTTGCCCGAGGACGCATGTCTCAAGAGCATCCTCGAGGCTCGGAAGCGCGGTGTCACGTTCGGGGGGATGGTGAGGAGGCTGGCACGAGACGTCTCGGCTCAGGACGTGACAGAGGGGGCGGCGGGGCTGCTAGCGAGGAGGAGAGCTGAGGAGCAAGAGGTTATGAAAAGCAGTTCTCTTTGAGGGCCATCATCCAAGGGTCTGACGAAGTGGTGAATGACGCCAGAGCCGACCTGAGCAGTAGATGTCATCAAGGATGGAATTCCCATGCCTTTCGGAAGATGTAACGATAGTATGTAAAGTAGTGCTAGTTTAAAGAATTTGCGATAAACGCAAGTCATACGCTCTGTACCGTCTCATGTCAAGTCCACTGCTGATCTCCTATCTCTCAGGCCATGTCGCGGTCCATGTTTGTGCTGCCCTTGCTCTACGCGGCTGAGCTTTTGGTCAGAGAAATGGATGATAAATTGGGTGAAATCATTTTTTGCTTACGTACAGCATCTCAAGAGAAATCAGCAGGTTTCGTTTATCGCACATGATTTACACTAGCACTATCTTACATACTTCCGTTACATCGTCCGACGAGCATGCTCGACATCTCCTCACTTGCCACCTATACTCTGAGACTGACTGGCACCCGCATGCTTCCGTGCCATCCGGGTCAACCTCGCTGCTCTTCACCTCCTCCTAGATTGGCTCTGTCCTGAGTGCTTTACAGCTGGTTTGTATCATCCCCTCCCGTCATACAAGGAGAAGCCATCAAGATCTGAACGCCTCCCCCCTCCCCTGAGAGCTGTCGACGACCTCTTGCTCCTCAGCTCTCCTCCTCGCTAGCAGCCCCGCCGCCCCCTCTGTCACGTCCTGAGCCGAGACGTCTCGTGCCAGCCTCCTCACCATCCCCCCGAACGTGACACCGCGCTTCCGAGCCTCGAGGATGCTCTTGAGACATGCGTCCTCGGGCAAGGCGGGAGGGGAGGGAGGCTGGTAAGGGGCGGGAGGAGGGGCGAGAGGAGCTGGACAGCGTCGTCTGGGAGGGAGGACGAGAGAGGAAGGAGGGGGGAGGGAGATGGTGAAGGACTTGGAGGAGAGGCTCTTGTGCATCGTTGGAGGCGATTGGGTGGGGATGGAATTGATTATTTTATTTTACTTCAGCTGTAAAGTATCACATTATTGTGTAGTAAAGACTTTACTACCAGCTGCTGACAATAACTGGGTGCGGATTTCCGTTGATGACCCATCCGAAGAGGGCAGTACACGAATCTGAGGAGGTCGCTAGATGATTCTGAGTGACGGGGCTGCGGAGTATGCCATGTCCTCCGGGCCCGGTGGCCTCCGGGTCGAAAAAAAAATTGTCATCGCCAATGTGACTCATGGAGATGACAGTTGAGACGCGCGCGCGTCTCCTTGTAGAGCACACACTTCAACCAGCCCTTCCCGCCATCCTTGCCAGTGCGTGCTGTACTTGATCTTCCCTGCATCATCATTTTTGTCGTCACTCATGATGACCATCCTGCCATTTTTTCTCTGAAAGTACTCCGTAAGTACCGACATGTTTGATTATCATGGCTACACTTTCACATCTCGTCAATCCACAGCGACATGCTTGTTGTACTGCCTCAAGTCCACTACTAATCTCCCTTCTCTCAGGTCTCCTGATCTGATTCAGCACACGCCATGTCGCGGTCCATGCTTCTGCTGCCTTTGCTCTTGAGCTTTGCTCATGCCGACTTGATCTTTGAGGGGACAGTCTGGAGCGCTCCAACGCGGCTGAGCTCCTGGTCAGAGAGATGGATGATGAATGATACTCTGTGGGACACGTACCTTGCAGTCAGAGACGACGATCTGCAGCTGCTGAGGGAAAACTTCAACCATTCAAGATACTTGACAGTGATCTTGTACTTCCCTACCTATCTCGCCAGTGAGTTACATGTCGGAAGCAAGGGCATCGATCGACTTGCTTCTGTTGTGGAGCACTTCTACAACGCAAACACGCAGGTCATCTTGTTCTTTGGCCGACCAGACTTCGATGACTCCGGTTGCGATCATTGCGATGCTGATATTGTGCACGACCCTAGCTCGAGAGCAAGTTTCATGGCCAACATGAGAAGGGTGCTCCAAGATCCAAGGATCTTCGGTCATCTCCATGCTGTCTCTGTGTACTGGATGGGAGCTTCACACTACTGCACCAACGATCGTTGCAGCGAGGATGAGATCGCCAACCTCACCACGGCGCTGACTCAACTCATCCACGAAGAAGCCCAGGTCCCCCATCTCGTCCATGTTGATGGACCTTTCTGGGAGAGCTGTCTGGGGGACTGCCTGGCTCTCAACGTGGGGGGCTACACGCCGACCAGTCTCTCAGCAGGAGATGGAGGTAGGGCAAGTCTCCTCCTCCCCTCCTCAGCCATCTGACTCTGATCCTGCAGTTCTTGCCGAGTCTTGGACGCAGGGCACACTGCCCAACGGAGTGAGGAAACTGCTCCAAGACTCCAAGTTCTCGCCCATTAACATCACCCTGATCTGCGACGTGCCCAACTGCTACATGAGCGACAAGCTGTGCTCCACTGGGAGCGTAGAGAGCGATATTTCCACCTGGTTTGGCTGGCACAAGGAGCTCGGGCTGCGATCCTGGGCTGTCTGGAACTTCGTCGATGGCCCCGTGGGAGGGGCCAACGACTATGGCGATGTGAAGACTGACGGCAGCGGGCTGACGAGAAAGGGCAAGATCTACAGCTCTTATGCCACCCCTGGGCCACTCTCTCCGCCTCCTTCCACTCCTCCTCCTCCTCCTTCTTTAACTCCTGCTGCTGACCCTCACAGCTGGGGATGGACTCAGTCTACTCTCCAGATTGCCTCCTGCCACGAGACGAAGACTTGGAAGGATGTTGTCCCGCTTGCGATCAGCGGTCAGGTCTGCACGGGAGGGCTCGGGTCTCAGCTGCAGCCCGGCCTGTTTGAAGTCTGGCTATGCTTCCATGACCATCCTTGCTCAAGACAGCTGCAAGCTCTCGCTCTCAGCCCTCTGACAGACGGCGACTACGGTATGTGCTTCGTGTTTCATGAGCAGAACAAGAGCTGGGTGCCCTGGGAGTACGGAGCAAAGTTGCACCTGTGCGAATCTTCATCTTCTCCTCGTGTCCCTCCATCGGATCAAACCCTTCCTGGGCCAACTCCTCCTGAGACTGCTGGCGTTCTCCCTGAAACTTCTCCTCCTCCGATGTAACCATCTCTATCTACCTCTCACTATCCAAGGCATCCGACAAGCCCTACTCAATCTGCAAGCATGTCAAGGAATCAGAAGATGAAACTATTGCTTCTCTTTCTATTCAGCCTATGATCTTCACACTTCTTGCGATCTCTTCTTCTCCTCCGCATCCTCTCTCTTCTTTCCCACGGTGTCGTCTGCGTTCTCTCGTGCCCTCATTGCAGCCTCCTCAGCCATCCGCGCAGCCTCAGCCGCGTCCTCCCTGGCCTTCCGTACCTGCCCAACACGATCAGCCGTCTGGAGTGCAGCGCCAGTATCCACCTCCTCGTCCCTCCGCTTCTTCTCTTCCTCGGCCCACCGGAACTGAGCTGTGGGGTAGCCGAACGCGTCAGCCTTCTGTACCAACGCGATCCCCTTGTAGAACCCTTGCTTGCCCTTCATGCCTGTTGTGTTTCTCGCGAACCTGCGGAAATAGCCCTTAAGCTTCTCGTCGCTCAGCTGCTCGCTTGTCCGGTACTTCCCGTACGATCGCCGGAAGGCCTTCATGACGTCTCCGACGTACACCCTCCCGTTGGGCTTCACCTCCAGTTGCTCCTGAGCAAAGTCGCAGAAGTCCTTCCACTCTTGATCCATCGCCTCCTGCTCCTCTCGGGTCAGCCGGTACCCCCTCTGCTGCGTTCGTCCGAGCTCGTAGACTCCGGCCCAGATGCAGCCGCTCAAGGCTGCGGAGAAGGCGAAGAAGCCGTTCACGTCTCCTGCTCCCACCACGATCCCCCGCTCGATCGCAAGCCCGGCGAGGAAGAAGAGGGAGAAAGTGAACATCTGAAGTGGGACCGGAGCCCTCCAGTCGTCCTTCCACGTCTCCTGTTCCATCTCGAAGAACTTTCCGAGCTTGATGTTGACCCAGTCGGAAGGTCTCACGTCGCCATCCACCCCCCCAGCCTGCCTTATAACGTTGTCCTTGTAGTTGATGTCGAAGATCCCAAAGTAGAGAAACATGGTCCACAGGAACGAAGCGGCTATGTCGAGGTTCGAAAGGTTCTCGATGTAGTTTATCTTGGGCTTCGCTGCCTTCTTCATCGTGTACGCCAGAGGAGCCTCGTCCTTGTCCGACAGCTCGCTCGGCATCTGCAGATTGATCCCTTTCTTCCCCAGGTAAGACTCTCCCGCGGGTTCCAGCAGAAGATAGGGGTTCTGGAAGTTGGCCGACACTTCGACGGGGGGCGGAGGAGGAGCGCCGGAGGAGAGCAGAGGAGTTGAAACCACCGCGAGGGTGCTGAGAAGAGCTAGTCCTCTCGAGACGTGGTTGCTACCAGCCTTCATCTGAAGCTCCTGTTTGACGTGCCTGCCGCCTACACCCCGATGCAGGCGCGAAGGCTGCTTGACGGCGTTGAGTTTGAGGATAGGAGCCTTGTTCATGAACCCTGTGCTCTCCAACGGTCTGCATAAGAGCGATGGGGAGAGGAAAGCAGTTTGTGCAAGAGTTGTGCTGATCATTTCTTATGCTCTGAAAAGGTTTTCAACCCATCCACCAACACCTGCCAATACATCATCACCACATACAAGCTTATTCTCGGGCGTCACTATTACACACATGATCAAACACGGCTGCGGAAATATCTAAATTAGAACCAAGCACTCCTCAAGAGATCGTCTCGATGTTTCTGCAGACAAACTCTTTTGAAGTCCTTTCCATCGTAAACCTCCTGTTCTGTAAGCTGTCCTGTGGTGATCACTGACCTGCAGCTAACTTTGTCTCAAGACATCTTCGTAGACATCTGAGATGTCATAACGTGCTCTTCCCCTGACTATGACCTTCTTACTGCCATCGCCCTTCAAGCCTTGGCTGCTCGCTCCTACCCGTCCTCCTTGCTCTATCGCATATTGGCGCCTTATATCTGAAAGAAACGGGCCAGCCCATACAGGTCTCTCAAGCTCTGTCGAAAGTGGGTAGGGGTATTTCAGTACCGGTCATTTTTGATGTCATTAGAAAGTAAAACTAAGGGGTAAAGAAAATCAAATCAATGACCGGTGGTACAGTAGTGCAGGGTGGGTTGGAGCACTAGATAAGTGGGGTGGGGGGTAGTCCCACGTGCAAACCATGGACAGTCCATGGGCAATAAGGCGAAAGCCGAAGCAGGAAGGGAGAGGCGAAGAGGACAGGAAGCAGGAGAAGAAGAAGGAGAAGGAGAAGGAGAAGAAGGAGAAGGAGAAGAAGCAGGAGATCGTGAACAAACAGGCCAAAAGTCTGTCGGAGGACACCAGTGTTGGTGGTAAGCGACCTCGAATCGAGTACAAAGAAGGATCGAGCAAGGACAAGGGTGCAGGAGAAAAGGAGGAGGACGGCATGAACGGAAGTAAGAAGAAGAAGTCCAAGATGGAGAAGAAGGCCACCAACGGCTCCAACGGCTCCGAGCAGTCTCCTGCTGGACGGAAGCAGCACCCCATCGAAGAACCGGTGGCAAAGAAGCCAGACCCGCCACCGGCCCAAGTGTCGGAGGGTGTGGCGACGGGAGAAAAGTTCGAGGACGTGGATCTCCCGAAGCCTCTGAGCAATAAGACCATGGAGGCGATCCGGGCCCTTGGGTTCAGCAGGATGACCCCTGTACAGCAGGCTACAATACCCCTCCTCCTCACCAACAAGGACGTTGCTGTACAGGCGTGCACGGGGTCGGGCAAGACAGCCGCGTTCCTCATCCCTGCGTTCGAGCTCCTGCTGCGGCTGGAGGAGAAGCTAAAGATGCACGAGGTCGGGGCCCTGGTCATCGCGCCGACCCGCGAACTTGCGATGCAGATTCTGAGCGTTGCGAAGTTGATGTCGGCGTGCGTGCCGGAGATCAGCGTCGCGATCCTGACAGGAGGGAGCGACAACGATGAGACGCTGCGGGTGTTCTTGGAGGAAGGAGGAAACATCGTGATCGGAACCCCTGGGAGGCTGCAACACACGCTGACGTGAGGGAGGAGAGGGAGGACAGCTAGGGGGAGGGGAGAGGGAGCAGGAGGAGCAGGAGGAGCTGGAGGAGCTGGTGCTGAATTGTAACGGCAGGAAAGTGACGCAATTCAACGTGAAGAAACTTGAGCTGTTGATATTGGACGAGGTCTGTTGGAGCTGCTGCTGCTGCTGCTGCTGCTGATGATGATGATGATGATGATGATGATGATGATGATGATGATGATGATGATGATGATGATGATGATGATGATGATGATGATGATGATGATGATGATGATGATGATGATGATGATGATGATGATGATAGCAGTGATGATGATGATGATGATAGCAGTGATGATGATGATGATGATAGCAGTGATGATGATGATGATGATGATGATGATGATGATGATGATGATGATGATGATGATGATGATGATGATGATGATGATGATGATGATGATGACACTGTATGTAATTGTTTGGATGTAGATGATGATGATGATGTTCTAAAAAGTGATGTCGTTCTTTGGCTTTCAGGCAGACAGGCTGTTGGACATGGGGTTTCAAGCTGCTCTTAACTCTATTCTCGAGAAATTGCCAAAACTTCGGTTAGTGATCTGACGAACTTGATGACTCCTCCCTCCCTCCCTCCCTCCCTCCCTCCCTCCCTCCCTCCCTCCCTCCCTCCCTCCCTCCCTCCCTTCCCCTCCCCGTGCCACCGTCACTTTCCCTCTCCCCACCTTCCTCCCCTCTCTTCTCCTCTCCTCTCCATCACTCTCTGACATGCTTGTTCAGTCGCACCGGTCTCTTCTCTGCCACCATGAACAACGAGGTGGCAGCGTTGGCTCGAGCAGGTTTACGAAACCCTCGGTGAGATGAACATCGAGGACGATTCGAGAGGAGGAGAGAGGCAGGGGAAAAGGCAAAGGGAGCGCAAAGGCATGCAGCATGTGTCTATCCGAGACAGTGAGCGAGGGAGGAGGAGGAGGAGGGAGAGGGAGAGGCAGAGGGAGGAGGAAGGGGAGGGGGAGTCAGAGAGGAAGGAGGAAAGGGGAGAGAAGTTGCGAGAAGAAGTGGTAGAGATAGAGGAGGAGGAGGAGGAGGAGGAGGAGAGGAAAGGGACGATGGGAGATAGCAGGAGGCTGATTGTTGACGCAGGCAAATTACTGTTACTGTACATGGGAAGGCGAACAAACAGCAGTCAACGCCTGTGACGGTGAGACTGAAGTGAAGGAGAGGAAGAGTTCATGAAGGGAGGGAGGGAGGGAGGGAGGAAGAGGGAGGGAGCAGGGGTAGCAGCTGGAACAGAGTGGAGATTGAGGAGGAGAATAGGTGGGGGGGAGGAAGGGAGGGCTGGGCATGGGAAAAGAATGGTTGGAGGTAGAGAGCTGGTAGAGGAGGAGCATTAACGAGGTTTGACAGCTTTCAAACTTGTACACTGTCTGCTCCGAATCCGAAAAACTTGATGAGGTAAGATGTGATCCCAAAGGGGAGAATGAAAGAAGGAGGACGAGGAGGACGAGGAGGACGAGGACGAAGACGAGGACGAGGACGAGGATAGGACGAGGACGAGGACGAGGACGAGGACGAGATCGGCCTTCGGCTGCTGACTGTGATGT
>NW_005434619.1:240088-240980 GCF_000315625.1 Guillardia theta CCMP2712
TCCTCCTACTTCATTCATACGGTAGAAATTCCCTCGCCAATTTTCCTCTTCACTTCACTTCCCCCTCCTCTTCCTCCTCTTCCTCCTCTTCCTCCTCTTCCTCCTCTTCCTCCTCTTCCTCCTCTTCCTCCTCTTCCTCCTCTTCCTCCTCATCTTCCCTCTCCCAATCTCTTTTTCTTCTCTCCTCGTCTCTCCTCGCTTATGTTTCATCCTCCTAGCTTCCCATTCTATTCCCCTTTCCCTTCCCTCTTCCTCCTCCTCTCTCCCTCCTCTCTCCCTCCTCTCTCTTTCTTCTCTTTTTCCTTACCTCCTCCTCCACTCCCTTCCTCCCTGCGTCTCTCACACGACCGAATGTCACAGGTGGGGAGGACGGCGAGGTTCGGCAAGCAAGGAAGCTCGATCCTCTTCCTCTCTCCCGCTGAAGATTCATACGTCGGGTTCCTCAAGCTCCGCAAGGTGCCGCTCAGCTTCTCTCCAACACAGTCCAAGGCAGAGGACGCGGAGGAGCTCAAAAAGCAGGTGCTTCTGTTGAGATGATTTATCTTCGACGACATCTCCTTCCCTTCGCTGCTTTCAGTCCTCCGCTATCACTCCTATACAACCGTCCTGTTCCCTCTCCTCCTCCTCCTCCTCCTCCTCCTCCTCCTCCTCTCCTTCTTCGTCTCCTCCTCCTCCTCCTCCTCCTCCTCCTCCTCCTCCTGCTTCTTCCTTTTCCATTGTCGTCCTCGTACCCTTCCTCTGGCTCTTTTCTCCTGACCTTCACTTTAGGTTCGTATGCTCGTGAAGAAAGATCTTGATCTCCATGAGAAAGGACAGCGAGCTTTTGGTATTATCTTTCGTTTCCTCCTCCCTCCTTCCTTCCCCCCCCTCCTTCCTCTCTCCTCCTCCCTCC
>NW_005434619.1:241080-243060 GCF_000315625.1 Guillardia theta CCMP2712
GAACAAGGAGAAGATGCTTCTGCAGCGCATCAAGAACCGAGCATGGAGCGAGGTGAGGAAGGAGCGAAAGACGAGGAAAAGGAATGAACGGCGAGAGATGAGGATGGAGAAATTATGCAGAGGAATGAGAGCTCCGAGAGGACTGTAGAGGGGCATAGATAGCAAAAGCAGGAGCAGGAGCAGGAAGCAGGAAGCAGGTGCAGGAAGCAGGAAGCAGGAAGCAGGAGGCGCAGCACCACCATCACCACCACCAGCACCAGCACCATCATCAACGTTGGCAGAGGGTGACAGTGGGTGACAGAAAACGACGGCGAAGGTGCTCAAGAAGGAGAGGAAGATGAAGAAGAGCAAGTCAGCTGGGGAGGCACCGGAGGAGCTCGACGACTTCACGCGGGAGGCTCGTCTGCTGAGGAAGCTGAGAAAGGGCATCATATCCAAGGAGGAGTTTGACAAGCAGGTTGGAGGGGCCTCCGACTCCGACTAGTGCCCAGCTGGGAGGGCCCGCGGATTTTTTTATCCCCCTTTCTCAGCTGGAGGTGCTTTGAAGGTGCGCGAAATCTTTCACAAGCGCGGGTAGGAGGGGGCGGCTGCTCTGCTGCAGCTGGGGTTAGACGAGCGGAATTATGTAGTTTAGTTATCATCGGACCTTGTAAATTCAAAATTTTGACAACCTGAGGCACCCAAGAGCTCTCGAGCTGAGCGCCAGCAGGAGAAGAGAAGCTGAGAACGAGCTAGAAGAGACGTGGCGAGACTATCGCGATCTCTTTATGTGCTGCACGGGTAGTGAGGGCGAGACACGAGAAGGTGAGGAGGAAGGTGTGGGGAGGGAGAAACAGTGGAAGACGAAGGAGTAGGTGATCAGGAGGGCGGCAGCAGCAGGATTGGAAGGATCAGGAGGAGGAGGAGGAGGAGGAGGAGGAGGAGGAAGGGAGGGAGGAGGGAGGGAGGGAGGGAGGAGGAGGAGGAGGAGGAGGAAGGGGTGCAAACCTCTCTGCGGAGCTCCTCTAACTCTGAGATTATCTGCCCTGAAGGTATCACGCAAACAAGATCAACTGAGAGCACAGGCACGCCTCCTCCTCTACCTGCTCCTTCCTCGCCTGAAGACGTCGGTGCGCAGGGGCGTAGTCCTCCTCTTCCTGTAGCCCCACGATCTCACTAGAAGTTGACCGTGGCAGCAGCACAGGTAGCAAGGAGGAGCAGGAGCAGGAGCAAGGGCAGGGGCAGGAGCAGGGGCAGGGGCAGGGGCAGGGGCAGGGGCAGGGGCAGGGGCAGGGGCAGGAGAAGGAGTGCGGAATGGAGCAAACTCACCTCATCCCCTCCCATCAAGAAAGCCCCCAGCCCTCCAGCGTCTGCAAGCCTGCGTCCTCCCATTACCATCACGACCTCCCTCCTCCTCCCTCCCTCCCCTCCATTCCCCTCTCTGCCCTCCCCTCCCCTCCCTCTCCGTCTCCTTCCTCTTCCTCTCAACGCCAGCCATCTCTCTGCTGTCCTACTTTGATGATCCTCCAGGACCATATCTCGTCCTCACGCTCGTGTGCAGCCCCGACCCTCCATCTCGCCGCTCGTAGTCCTGCGGCCAGTCAGAGGGGCAGGAGGAGGAGGAGGAGGAGGAGGAGGAGGAGGAGGAGGAGGAGGAGGAGGAGACGAATTGACTCACATCCCACGCGTGAGGCTGAGCCTCGGCCCACGGCTGCAGCAACGGTGAGGAGAAAGAAACATGATGGGGGAGGAGGAGAGATAAAAGGGCAGACGAGACAGCGAGGGCGGGCTGGGGCGCAAGAGACTGCAGGGGAGGACGAGGGAAGAGAGGAGGAGAAGAAAGTAAGGAGGAGGAGAGGAGAGGAGAGGAGAGGAGAGGAGAGAGGTGGAGAGGAGAGGAGAGAGGAGGAGAGGAGAGGAGGAGAGGAGAGAGGAGGAGAGGAGAGAGGAGGAGAGGAGGAGGAGGAGAGTAGAGGAGACAGAGTGGGGGGGGGGACGGGG
>NW_005434619.1:243378-253378 GCF_000315625.1 Guillardia theta CCMP2712
CCTTCCTCTGGGAGTGCCACGTCACCAGGTAGACGAGCAGCACCTGAATCACCTGGCGTACGAGACCCCGCGCATGTTGCGAGGGATGGATTCCATGATAGTCGGCTCTCTGCCCCACCCGCCCAGCTCAGTACCAGCAGAGGAGACTGTTGTAGAGTGTTCTTCTCACCTCCCCATGGCAAGCATCAGCTTCCTCACATGACCTTTCTTCATGCCCAAGTCCAACATGTCCGCCTGTAGGAAGAGAAAGTTCTCACGTGCGGCGTTGCCCGCGCCCTCCTCCCCACCTCCGTCATCGTGTAAACAGAGTCCATCGTGTCCCAGCCCTCTTCCTCAAACGCCTGCAACGTCACGTCATCTGAGTGCACACTGAATTTCCTGGCATCATCACTTCACTCCATTCCATCATCTCCATCAACCTTGCAATCATCATTATCATCATCATCGTCATCATCACCACCACCACCACAACCATCTTCATCAACATCACCATCCCCATAGCCATCTACATGTACAACCTTGGCGTATTGAGGAAGACCATGATTTGTGAGCCACTCCTCCACTTCGTTTCGATTCTCAACCTCCTCCTCCTGCCCAACGATTCAACCAGCACACAAACCAAAATCAGCCATCACCTCCTCCTCAGCCTCCGGCTCGTATTTTCGGCCAGCAGCATTTCTCTTTCCTTCCTCTTTCAATTCTCGCTCGAACACAATTTCGTCATTGTGTCTCTTTGCCGGCACTTCACTGACTTCTGGGAGCTGGCTCGATTCCACAGCACACCGTCAGCTCGCCATTGGCTTGTTTGACCTGGCATGCTCACCCTGTGGGTTTTCTCGTTCGGAGCCCTTCCTCGATCTTTCTTGTTTGGTCTTGAAGACATTTCAGATATGTTGAACGAAGGAAGTGAAGTAGAAGGGAGGCAGGCGGGCAGCAGGAAAGTAGGAAGGTGGGAGTAGGAGGAGGAAGGGAGAGGGTGAGAAGGTGAGAGGGGAATAGGAAGAGAGGGAGGGAGGAAGGAAGAGAGGTAGGAAGAGAGGGAGGGAGGGAGGGAGGGAGGGAGGGAGATACCTCCCATCCTTCTTCCCCTTGTCATCTAAAATTCGTGTTTACACCATAGCAGCAGGCAGAAGCAGGAGAGATACCATCCTTTCCCCATCGCAGCGTGTCTTTCACCTCCTCAGGATACTCGGCCTTGCCCTCTCCTCTGATTGAGGGGTCAGTCGATGACCAGACTACACATGCAGGTTACTTCTTCCGTCTTTCCATGTATTCCTGCAGGCAAGTCAGAGCAAGGCAGTGGACAACTTTACTTCGCACCTCGTACTCCTTGCTTCTCGCGGCTGCCTTCTCTTCAGCTCTCTTCATCTCCATTTCAGCCTGTAGAAAACATTCACTGACCATGGCGAGGTGCAGAGGAGCTGGATGCCTGTTTGATGTAACTGAACCGCTCATCGTGGTTCTCCTGTCATCGAGAGGAGGGTGAGAGAGCGAAGGATGACGATCAACGAGCGTCAAGTAGGATGAGACCTCGGGGTCTTCTTGCCCGTTCTCCGGTTGAGCCCCTCCACGAAGCGAGGCTACCCTGAGCGTGTTCCAACACCGCAGACAGGTCAACCCTCTTGCTTTCCTGGTGCTAGCGATTGGCTGGAAGCATGGTGTCGGTGCAGTACCACAAGCATGGTAGCACCCCAAGGAGAACACAATGGTGGCAAGGAGTCTTGAAGGTAGCATCGGAGACCGATCGCCTGGAGGGGAGCCATGTGAGGATAGACAAACAGGACGAGCAAGAGCATTCTCATTTCAACTCTCCCTCAATGCATATCTATATCAGAATTTCTTCCAATGCCCTCTGATTAGACCCTTCACCTCACCCTATCTCCATTTCCCCCTCTCGTCCTCCCTCCATCTCAAAGCAACGGCCTTTTGCTCTTGCCCTTGATCTCAGGTGAGCTTCATTAGCCAGTGAAGATATAGAAGTAGTTCCATTCTGCCTGCATTCTCTTGTCGCATCCTTTCATTCCTCTCTGTCCTCCTCCTCCTCCTCCCCCCCCCCCCTCCTTGTCCTCTCCCTAGCCCTCTGCATTCCCCCGTCTGCCACAGCTTCTAGACACCCCCTCAACTCCTTCACCCCACCCCCCAACTTGATTTGTATTGAAAAATTACCCCTACCTATCTCTGACAAAACTACGGGTGAACATAACGATTACAAATTGAAAAGGGGTAGTCTGGTCTACTGACACCCCCACCCCCTATCTAGATGCCATGGTTTTGAGATTTCAAATTGTCTGCAACCACGAAAGATGGATGACCGTATTCCAGAATCGCATCATTACTCAATGCTCCTCCTGGTACAAAGCAGGACACCTCCTGGGCCCGCCTCGAGGTATTTAAAGAAAAAAGTCAAGATGAACAAAAAAAAGGTGATGGGGAAAGGGAAATGGAATTAGATCAGCACAGGAACATGCAGGAAGCTGGCTGACCGTCCCATCCTCCTAGCAGTGACCGAGTAAGCTCCTCCTCTACAGCCGCTGTGACTGTGACCGCGCTGCCCGGCCGGGCTCCCGGTCCCCAACACCGGCGAATCTCCAACCCTTCATTCGCTCACTTTCGAACAACAGTCTTGCAACTGAAAGATGGCAGCAAAAGCCGCGAAAGCCGCACAACGAGTGGCAGAGGAGCTCGCGAAACATGAGAAGGAGTATCTGCCATGGTGACAGTGACTTATCCTTCATGTTTCTTGGGCCATGATAGCTGTTGCATGCAGGCATCAGAAGTGCGATGAGACCAAAACAACAGGTGGAAACAAGCACATGTTGACATTGCAGGCTGAAGTATCGGCTACAGGGGAGATGAATCTGCTGGTTGCAATAACAGTTCCAGCGTCGGAGAAACGACATTTGCATGGCTACGACAAGTGACTGGTTAGATGTCGAAAACTCGGTCTTGATAGTGATGTGACAGGACGGATGTCTACGACCTCGACCTGCTGCTCAAACCCAACACCAACTTCTACCACAAGCATGTGCGAGAGCATCAGGAAGTCTGTGAGGATGAATGTGCCCCTGAGAGCCTTGAAGGATGATGTGAATTCAGCTATGAAAGAACTTCAAGAGATGAAGAAAGAAATGCGAGACGAGCTTCAAAACACCTTGTTGTCAAGCTTTCTAGGCTCCTACAGTGAGAACTCGAAATGGGAAAATCACGACGATGTAAGGCTCAGCCCATGTCGCCTGTTCTGTGATGAGCGTCTGGGCAGACGTGGAAGGACTTGACGGGCTGGGAGGAGCAGGCAGTCTTCGACGACATCCTAGAGCTGGTTCGTTAGCTGACAGCCAATGACTCTTTCTAGCTCGTCGACTGACCATCGGCTCCAGATCGTCGAGGAGTTCATGAGGACCTGGTCAAGGGTAGACTTCTCGACTTGGAGGAGCACAGATGATACAAGGTCCTGCCCACTCGCCGTGTCCGGTATGTGACGTCACCGAGTGCTTCAGCGTCAGGACGGTGGATGGCACCGAGCTGATCCTTCAGTACGGCGAGAAAGGAAGAGAAATGATCAGCTTCTGGGCGGGGGCACCGGAGGTCATCCAGGAGGTATGAGCTGCGTTTCTGTTCCTTGTTGCTCCTTCTCCTTTGCCTCACGGTCCTTTGCCTCCTCCTGCTGCAGATAGCGAAAGGGACGGAGGAGAAGAAGGAGATTTTCAACATCCAACAGGTGGAGATTGGACGTCACTGCTCTTCCCGAGCTGAGATCTAGAGCCGCACAGCTGTTGACGAGTGCTAGCCGCATGCTGGCTGGGGAGGAAAGGCCGAACGGAGTGTTTGAGAGCATGGAGGGTCAGTTCCAGCAACACAACAGGAGGAAGGAAGGTGGAGCTCGAAATAGCTGCCCTTCTTCCTTGTTGACTCATCACGTTGCCCTCGCAGACGGCTCCTGTCCGGACTTTCTTCCCCCCTGGGCAATAGCTGGGCCTTACTCTGAGATTCACCGATGGTTCTTCCAAGGTCACTCGAACGAGCCCACTACCTCGTCTCATCCTCGTGACAGGGACTGGGACTACGACGCATGTTGTCTGCAGCGGAGGTGAAGGATGATCAGCCTGATGATTGTGATGACTCTGCTTCGCAGTCGTTGAGCAGTGGGACCAGGAGGACGTTACAGGAGACTTCTGCTTGACGGACAGGTTGAAGTTAGCTATGCGCTCTCCTCTTCCTCTCTCCATTCTTGCTCCTGCTCTTGCTCCTGCTCCTGCTCCTGCTCCTGCTCCTGCTCCTGCTCCTGTTCCTGTTCATTGCCTCATGGTTAAGTAGAGAACGAATGTACCTCAAGCAGGCTCTGCAGCTGACGGTAATAATGGAGGAGAGCATTTCTTGTCAACGTGGCTGAAATTTGGACTGGTCAGGTCAAAGCATCTCGACGAGATTTGTACAAGTTCCCTCTAGATATTCGAGAAATTCACCTTTTGTCAAAGGTCCTCGATCATTCTTGCTCATACTGATACTTCGACCTCTTCTCTCCATCATGATCCTACTTCTACTTCTACTCCTCCATCTCTCAGCTCAACATTCATTCTCTTCCTTAACCTCTCCCACTTCATACTTGTTCGATTCATTTCCATGCTCATCCCCGTACCTTCTGATTGCTCTTCTTTAGATCAAGCAACATGTGGAGGCTGGTCCGTGGCATAATCCAGCTCTGGGAATCTTTCAGGTCTGCAGAGAGAAAGGCAGAGGACCAAGTGCGGAGGAGGAGGAGGAGGAGGAGCAGCAGCAGCAGCAGCAGCAGCAGGGTAGGTATGGAGGCAGAAAAAGGATCAAGGAAAGGAAAGGCAACGGGATTGGGTCCTTGACAGCGAGCTGACTCTGTTCTCCCGCGTGTTCAGTTTCGCGTCAAGTCCTTGAAGAAGAGGATGAGGAATTGCGTCTTTTTCAGCAAGTGCCTGGAGACGCTGCCGCAGGGCTCGGTAGCCGACAAGGTCCCCGCACGGCCCGAGGCATTCGAGGAGGAGATACCCCTGGACCCCCTCCCTCCCAACCTCGAGAGCCTCCAGAGGGACCAGAATGAAGTCATCGAGTTCTACAAGTACGGCAAGAAGATCGGTACTGGACGCTCTTTCCTCCCCTTCTCAACCCCCTCTCTCCCTTCCACTCCCCTCTCCTCTCCTCTCCCCTCCCCCTCCTCTGCTTCCTTCTTTTTCCCTCTCCTCTATCTTCTCCATCCTCACCCTCCCCTCCTCCTTGTAAGGTTCGTCCCTCCCTCGTGCCCCCTCCTTCCCTTCCTTACATCAAACTTCTCCTGACTCCTCCTCCTCCTCTTTTCCCACTTTTGTTCCAATCCCTCCTCCCCCCATCTTCCTCTTCCTTTCTCACCTCACACCTCCAGGAGCGATCCGAGCCAAGTATGTCCTGGAGGATCGCTTCCGGCTCCTGGACATGATCGAAGAGTTCACCCCCGACTTTCTCTCCTCCTTCAAGACCATCGGCCTCGACTCTGACGGGCAGGATCACACCATGAGCTCCAAGACTTTACAGCACATCACCGACATCACAGCGCTGGCTATGGATCTGAGCATGCCAGACTACAGGTACAGCCTCCCTCTCCCCCTCCATCCATCCTTCCCTTCCCTCTCCCCCTCCCCGTGCTCCCGCGCACCTGTTGGTTCCTTCCTCCCTTGTTCGTTCCCCTGCCCTTCCTTACTGACCTTCTGCTCTCTCCCTTTCCCCTTCGCTCCTCTGCTCCCCTCCCCATCTCTCCCCCTCCCCTCCTCTTCCCCTTCAGAGAAGACTTTATTGCTTGCTTCCTCAAGACTCAACTCGAGGAGGTCCTCTGCACTCTTCCTCCTCCTCCTCTCATGTTTCCCAGCTCATCGGCCCCACCTGGCACATCATCGTCGGCCGATCCTTCGGCTACAGCATCGCGTGTGAGGCCCGCCACATGTGCGAGTGAGTCCTGCTAGCAGCTCTTGACAGGGTGCAGACCAGCTGGGGGAGGTGGACGAGAGGGATGAGGGGAGGGGAGAGAGGGATGGGAAGAACGAGTGGGAGCTCAGGTATGTCTGCAGGTTCAGGATGCGACATTTGGCGATCCTCGTGTGGAAGTCGGAGCCGGAGGAAGCGTCTTAGCGCTTCGTGCGAGAGACGTTGAGGATAGGGGTCGGGTCGGCTGGTGGAGGGTCAACAAAAGCAGCAAAGGACAAGCTGAGGAAAGGAGGAGGAGGAGGAGGACGAAGAGGAAGGGGAAAGGGGGATGGAGACCTTGGGGGAGTGGAGCGGGGAGAAAGAAGCCAGGAGGCCGAAGCAGAAAGGAAGGAGGGGAGGGGGGGAGGGAGGAAGCAAAGGAGAAGGAAGGATGTGAGGACTGGAAAGAAGAGAGAAAGGAGGGAGAAAGGAGGGAGAAGAGGAGAGAAAGCTTACTTGGCCAGTTCCGCAATGATTCCTCGACGCCTGAGCAAGTCAATCAGTTCACGAGCTTCTCAGAGTTCGACGTCACCGGGGAAGTAGAGCAGATCCATCATCCTCTCCTGCAGTTGACACCCATCAGTCCCCACCTCCACCCCAGCACAGGCTGCCACCCTCCCCCCGTCACATGTTTCTCCCCTTGACCAAACATCCTCCTCCTTCTGCGCAATGTCCTTCCCTCCTCCCTCCCTCCCTCCCTCCCTCCCTCCCTCCCTCCCCGCTTGCCTGCCTGCCTGCCTGCCTGCCTGCCCTTCACTTTCTTTCTTGTGCTATCCTCTTCCATCTCCTCCTTTCTATTAACTCCCTTCTCTGTTCCCCTTCCTCTACAATCTGCTCGCCGTTTCCTTCTTCCTCGTCTCCTCTTCGACACCATCCTCACCTCATATTTGGGATCGAACTGAGGGTTCTTCTCGAACTGAGGGTCGTACTGCAACTGCTCAGGAAGATTCAGCTCTTCCTCCCCCTCCTCCTCGTCCTCCTCCTCCTCCTCCTTCACACGCCTCGTAGAAGTTGGTGGCGACTCGAAAAGGAGTGTAGCCCAGCTGCCAACATCGTGAGGATCAGCTGTGGTAGAGCAAGGGTTGATCAACAACTCACCGAGTTGGTGACGTTGACATGGGCCCCGGCATCCAGGAGCAGCTCGACCTGAGTAGAACCTCAGCTGGAGTTTTCGGGCCCTCGGGCCGTACCATGTCGGGGTCGAGAGTTTCTGCCGCATAATGCAATGGAAAACTTCCGGTCTGCCTCGCGACGATCAAAACCTCCTCCTCCTCCTGCTCCTCCTGCTCCTCCTGCTCCTCCTGCTCCTCCTGCTCCCGCTCCCGCTCCTTCTCCTGCTCCTCCTGTTTCATATGTCCTCTCATCAGGCTATCCTACTAGACTCTTGTCTTCCTTTGCTCCTGGCCCTGCTACTTCTGTTGGACTGCATTACCTGGTCCATGGCGTTGGGATCCGCTCCTGCCTCCAACAGTATCCTGCGCATCCAAGTTACCTTCTCCTGCCCCCCAACTCTCCTCCTGCTCATGCTCGTGCTCGTGCTCGTGCTCGTGCTCTCCTTCTCTTCCCCCCCAACTCTCCTCCTCTCCCTCCCCCTCTTCATCCCCGCTGGGCAGCAAGCACTTCTTACTTGGCTACCCCGAAGCACTCCGAAGAAGCTGACAATCCCAGGTCACTCAGGAAGGGAGGATAGCGGAGTGCGGTTACAGCTCGCGATGTGCAATCCCGATCGGTTTACCTGCAGGACAAACACGATGAGCGAGAAGCAATGCAGAGGGGAGAAGGAGAGGAGAGGAGAAGGGAAGAGAGGGCAGAGGACAGGCAAGGTGAGGCGACGAGGAGGGGGGAGGAGAAGGGAGGGGATGGAGGGAAGGGAAGGGGAGAGGAGAGGAGGGAACATTTTGACCTTTCCAGGATGTCGGATGTTGACGTCGATGCCTGCAGCAATGTACTCTCTGACGATTGTTTCGTTTGCTGCACAACGTAAAGCATTCAGCATCATCCACATCCACACATGTACATGCACACAGATGCATATTGATATCATCATGTACATGTACATCTACATAGATGCACATTCATATCATCTTCAGCTCCTACCCAAATCGCAAGCGTCAAAGAAGGGCTCATAGCTCGGATCCAAGACTGGCTCCACAATCGGCACATCGTCCTTTACACAAGGGACGCGTCAGGAACCCCCGACCCTCACGCGTTGAGCTAACAAAGTCAGGCTCGGGAAAGGGAATCCGTTTCTGACTGTCTATCCAATCCTTGACCTGTCAACATGTGTGAAGACCCACCGGGTGGCAAGGGAAGACCTACATTCCTGTCGCTCTGCTTCATGAACGAATGAGCTGCGTCCTCGCTCGCCTCGTCGTCGTCGTCGTCAACCCCTCCTCCTCCTTCCTCCTGACCCTCCTCGCCTCCCTCCCTCCGCTTTGATCGCCGGGAGATCTTCTCCAGGATCGGTTGGATGAAGCTCTCAAACTAACAGAAACTTCTCAGAAGGAATATCGGCTGGTACTGTAGGAGCAGGAGCAGTAGGAGCAGTAGGAGCAGTAGGAGCAGCGGGAACGGGAGAATCAGGAGCAGGAGCAGGAGCAGGAGCAGGAGCAGGAGCAGGAGCAGGAGCAGGAGCAGGAGGTCAGACATCATATACCTGCATCTCATCCTCTTCCGTCCAAGCCTGCTGCTCGTCTCCGCCTCCTCTCAGCAACAACACCATACCTCGACCGGAGCGTATGGTGATTCCACCACTAAGGCCGTGGTCATGCACAGGACCCGAGGAGGACGACGGGGAGGAGGAGGAAGAAAGGAGGAGAGAGATGAGGAGGAGGAGGCATTGGGAGGAGAGCGCAGGTCGGAGCAGGAGCAAGGAGCAGGAGCGCGTCGCTCCCTGCAAGCGGTCCCCGCCGACCCCACACGCCATGAAATTCGCACTTTCAAAAAACTCTTTGCCAGGGGTGGGTGAAGGCAGACCAGGAAAAATTTCCCCAGGGAAAGCAGCAGGGAAAGGGGAAGGGGAGCTAGGGACAGGGACAGGGACAGGGACAGGGACAGGGACAGGGACAGGGACAGGGACAGGGACAGGGACAGAGACAGGGACAGAGCAAGTGATCGGCAAGTCATCGCCGTAGCGTGCTCTCGTTCTGAATGATTCACGGAGCTCTGCTCTCGTTCTGTCGTCGTCTCTTCTTCACCTCCTTGTTCTGCATCCTCCCACATGCATTCGATTCATCGGACCTCTATCCCCGTCTCCGAGGACCTCTCCCTTGTCATCCCCCTTGTCATCTCCCTCCTGCTCTCCTTCCTTCACTCCTTCGTCCTGTCCCAAGACCTCTCGCCCTCCGAGGAGGAGAGAGTAGCACCCAGAGCTCGGAACTTCACTCGTCCAACCTCTACGATCCATTTCAGCGTGGAAAGACGAGCAAGGCGAGCAGGAGACCATGCTCTCTGCCTCTCACTTACCCTGCATGGTGAGATAGGCACGACTGGATCCGGAATTGGAGGAAGAGATCGAAAACCTCAACACAGCCTACATGTACGAGGAGGAGGTGCTGCTGAACAATCCACACGCCGTCTGCCCAAGAGTGAGGTGATGCAGAAGATGAGACGAGCTTGCGCTGGGGAGCCTATGGGTGGAGGGGAGGGGGTGGAGGGGATGGAGGGGTTGGCGGTGGTGGTAGAGGAGGATGGTTTTGATGATTCTACACAACAGCAAGCGTGATTTCCCCGACAAGACAGACAAGGTGAAAGTCTCCTGCTGCAATTGGAGGGAAGTGAGACAGCGCTGAAAGATGTGGGAGCTGGGCGATCGTTTCGAGAACATGCTGACCAATGACTGGACCAACATCAACCTTGGAAGCTTGACGGTGACCCGGAGGAGCAGGAGCAGGAGCAGGAGCAGGAGCAAGAGCAGGAGCAGGAGCAGGAGCAGGAAGAGGAGGAGCAGGAGCAAGAGCAAGAGCAGGAGCAGGAGCAGGAGCAGGAGCAGGAGCAGGAAGAGGAGGAGCAGGAGCAGGAAGATGAGGAGCAGAAGGAG
>NW_005434619.1:255878-276732 GCF_000315625.1 Guillardia theta CCMP2712
AAGCTGGGGGAGTGACTGCTGGCGCAGCTGAGGTCACTTGGAGGCGTGTCGCTGCTCGTCTGCCAGCAGGCTCGCGCCATCGTTGAGAGATGCGGACTGGGAGGATGCGGCAAGAAGATATTCAAGGTAGAGGAGATGTCAACCTCCTCCTCCTCGTGACCCAGGGAGGCAGGCGACAAACGTCATGAGCGTTACCGACGACACAATGGTGATGGTAAGAGACTGCGTGATGTCGTTTGCTGAATTCGGAGGAGCTCGCTTCTACGGTGAGAGAGTTTAGTGTTCTCCTCCCTCCCTCCTCCTCTCGCCTCTCTCCTTCTCCCCCTCTCCCTTCAGTTTCAAGACTTGTTTCTTCCCCTTGTTCGAGGGTTGCTTCACTTGCTCCTGTTCTTCTTTTGCTATCTTTCGTTGTTCCTCTCCTCTCCCTCAGCAGCCGCGTCCTCGCAGGCAACAGCAAGGGAATCATGTCTCGATCCCACGTCCACCACATCGGCAGCTACGGGCTCCTCGTCGACGCCAACTCCAACGTCACAGCATGGAACTGCACGTTCCAGGTGGGCAGTAGCCGACTGTGATGAGAGCTGATGGGGATGCGATAGAAATGCTCTGAAGGAGCGATAACGACAAGGTGAGGTCGGGCAACGTGAACTTGTCGATCTGATCGTTTGGTTTCTTTTCCTCGCCTTCATTGCGCCTTGTGCGATCAGTGTACGTCCTGCAAACTGCTCTCTGTATACAGGATGTCATCAGTACATCAAGGTAGGGGGAGGAGAGAGTTGATAAAGAGTGTTTGGGCGGAAGCAACGGGCCCAAGGAGCAGCAAAAGGAGGCGTGAGTGGCTGGGTAGGGTAGGGAAAGCAGGGGAGGGTGCATGGGAGGAGGGAGAGGAATGTGGAGGAGAAGGAGAAGGAGGAAGAGGAGGAGGGATAACGGCGATTACAGGCGGTAGAATGGTGGGGCCCTCAACGGCCTGGTACGTTGGTAGAGATCAATGCGTCTATATGGAGCGATGAATGTGAGTAAGAGGAGAGGGGATAGGAACGTGGGTGAGGGGAGAGGGGAGGGGATGGGGGCTGGAACGTAGCTGAGGAGACCTGGACAGGGGCCAGGGCTACTTGGGTGACAGAAGTGAGAAGGAACATAGGAGACACCGGAACCAGACCGCTGGCTTTGACCGCAGGAGAGGATTCAAAACTGTTGCTCCAATCGTACGACAGTCTTGACGACGGCCACGTCTCAACAAGCAAATAATGTACATCGCCTTGTAAATGATAACAGGAAAGAATAAAACCTATACAGACAACTTTGCTACTGTACATGCAAAGGGAAAACAAGAGTGGATAGAAGGATATGCAGCCCAAACCCGGCGAGGAGGATGACTCCGACGATCATGACGTTGCAAACTTCGGTGTTGCACATCCTCACCCTTCCAGGCTTGTACAAGTCATGGTCCTCTTTCGCATCAATGAAATTCTTCATCCATGCTCGCCGGACAGGTCTCTTGAATCTCTGCAGATGCTCTGTGGTCCCAAACAGCTCCTCCTTGATGTTGGAGTATGCGGTGGAGAAGCTCAGAGGAAGGCACATCTCCTGCTCCTCCTCTTGCCCCGTCGCCGCCTCTGACTCGCCCTGATCCAACTCTGCAGGCTCAGAATCCCTTGCTTCCTCCGCGGCCTTTTCGTGAGTGGCTGACGGCTGATCTGCCTTGCTAGCAGACGTCTGGTCATCACTAATCTTCTCTTGCTCGTCCCGTTTCATATAGGCCTCGTCATCAGCTTTGATGTCCCTCGCGATCTTCGCGACTGGGCTCGCAGTATCCTCCTTCGGCCCTTCGGCCTGCTCCGCCCCTGAATGAACATTCCGATCAGTACATGCACACAACACAACAACAGCAGAGCAGTACATCAACCCCTCGATACACATCAAGTAACAAGAGGGAACGAATTTGCATCAGGTCTAGATATCTTCTGCAAGGAACGAGCCTTCGGTAGGGTGCAGGTCACACTTATCCATGAGATGCATCCACCACAGAAACAATTTCGCACTTGACTCAAGGCATAGTCACCGCGTCCTCAGAGGCTAACGCCTTAGACCCGGCCGGCTTAATGTGCGCACTAGAGGGGAGGACGACACAACTTCCTTCGAGGGAACATAGAGGAAGCAGAACAAGGACGCCAGAGCACATGAAAGACAACATGATGCATGCTTGCGCACAGTCTTACTTCGAACGCTCCATTCCATAGAAGGAAGTGCAGGCATCATGGCTGCAAACCATCCCCGGTTTCCGTTGACATTCTGCGCCTCCTGGCTTGCTGAAAGCGGCATGTCAACAGCCAATATCACAGACATCGTCAGCATTACCGGATCGGGCCTCCTCCCTCGACAGGGGTCTGTTCGTAACGTCGCTGGAATGTGAACAGTGAGAAGCATCACCAACACTCTTGCAACTCTACCTGCCCATCCACGAGGCGAGCCATGAAGAACGATCGATCGAGCTTCGAAGAAGACTCATGAAATCGTGTCTTGAGCTTGGCTGCAAATGTGTAGCATGTTCCAGTTGGCCAGTTTCAACCATGTCCTGGCGACCTTCAACAATGCCGGAATGTTGTACCGAGACAATGTCCTCATTTTCATCTGCTAAAGCCGACGATCCACCATTATCATCCTGATCTTGGATTGTTGTTGGAGCCGCACCCTCCTTGACTTCGACATTGACAACCACCTCGTCCGGGTTTGCATCATGGTCTTTGACCATGATCGAAACTACCTTGATCTTGCCTCACAATATAGTGTTCTTCTTGTCTTGTTGTCTTGTTGTCTTGTTGTCTTGTTGTCTTGTTGTCTTGTTGTCTTGTTGTCTTGTTGTCTTGTTGTCCCTTCTTTTCTTCACCTTCTCACCGCAAGAACAGCTCGTGTCCGTACGATGCTTGCAGCGCTACTCCAGCATCTTCTTCGCTTCTCGATTAGGGTGGTGGGTCATTAGATACCGTCACAGTACCCCCTGATTGGAAATGAATGATTCGTATCAAGTACCCGTGTGGTGACTACCCCACCCATCTATTTTGATGAGTACCCATGGCCCCTCAGTCGATGAGTAAAAATGTTTGGAAATGAATGAGCTAATTGCATTTTGTAGTGTTCAGCATCCCGGCCCGTCAGGCCCGGTAAGTTTAGGTTCAATTTAGTTCTCAATAACCTAAACTAAGCTAATCTTTTTTTTCCTTGCACGCGCAGTTATCAACCACCCTCCAAACGCACCACCCCGACAACGACTACCCCGAAGTATTGACAAAAAGTCTTGATGACCCGTGTAAATGACTATTAAAAGTACCCCCAAGCAGAACGGTTTTTCACCCCCCACCAGGTTTCAATCATGTATCCACCCACCCTCTTTCGCAGACGGCGCAGTACCCCGAGCAATTTGTGGTCAAAGACACCGGTGGTCCACCCAAGCGCCCACCGCACGAGCCGCCGCCATGGGTGCGTACAAGTACATGGAGGAGCTTTGGAAGAAGAAGCAGAGCGATGTGCTTCGCTTCCTCTCCCGCGTGAGAGTGTGGGAGTACAGGCAGCTCCCTGCTATCCACAGATGCACTCGCCCAACCCGCCCGGACAAGGCCAGGAGGTGAGATAACAGGACGATGGAGAAATTCCATGTTGTCGCGTATGATCGCATCAAAAATGGATCTTTCAGTGAATATTTCACGTGTATCATTTCTGTTCAGAGATCGAAACATGTTTCTAGATGTTTTTTATATATGCGGTTTGAATCTCGACGATTTTGTTGATGGGGTGCCCCTTGGCGATATCATGCTATTTGTTTACCATGTACCGCTGTGACTCCTGTGTCTCTGATTGCTATGGTTGCACGGAGGAATCCTGTCTCCTACCGTACATTGGGGAATGAATTCTCTGTTGTTGCCATGGTGTTAGTTGTGCGTGTACATGTCATCACTTTGACCAACATGCAAGAAGCACTATGATTCACACGCTCTTGACAGGTTGGGATACAAGGCCAAGCAGGGCATTGTCATCTACCGTGTTCGCGTTCGCCGTGGAAGCAGGAAGAGGCCTGTTCACAAGGGTACCGTGTGGGGTAAGCCCAAGAGCTCTGGTGCCATCAACAAGTTCAAGTGCACCCGCAACCTCCGATCCCTTGCCGAAGAGCGTGTCGGTCGCAGATGCGGAGACCTCCGTGTCCTCAACTCCTACTGGGTTGCCCAGGATGGCATGTACAAGTTCTACGAAGTTATCCTTGTTGATCCTGCTCACCGCGTCGTCCGCAACGATCCTCGCCTCAACTGGATCTGCAGTGCCAAGATGAAGCACAGAGAGCTCCGTGGTCTCACAGCTGCTGGAAGGAAGGGACGTGGTGTTGCCAGAGGACACGGCAATCACAGGTGCTTTCTTCATCTCTCTGTTAGATTTCTGTGCGCTAAACTTGCTTCAGATTTATGCCTTCCCGCCGTGCTGTATGGAAGAAGCACAACTCCGTCTCCCTCAGACGCTTCAGATAGACGAGTTAAGCATCGGCTTGGCTGTGTTAATGAAATTCTTTATAGCCATGCTCTCCACTCTGTCACTATCATTTGCTTTGGTGCTTCGCACTCTTCTCTACTAGATGATTCGGAAGTTGCACTTGTAAGGTTCAGCAAGTATTGTTTCAGGCTTTCAAAAGCTCGATAGGCCTTGCTCCTAAAGGAGAAAAATCACGTCCGTTGATGATAAAGTTGGAAACAAATACCTGTAACAGAAAGTCGCTTGTTCGTTGGTGATCCGTCCTGGAGAAGGTTTGCCAAAGCATTCCTGTCTTCTTCAGAGACGGGCGGTTGCGGTATGCTGACATGAATCTGGCATGCAATGTCAGCAATCAACAGCGTTGGAAGCACGCACAGACCTTCACGATGAGGTCCCCACGCTCACTCGGATTCTCTTGCTTTGGTAGGCCTTCACCGGCAATTCGAAATTTTGTTTCTGGTTGGATCACTTGTGGTTCACGCAAATGGCTGTTGATCCCAACATGGTCAGATGTTGGAGTATTCTACATCTGAAGCTCACATTGCAAGAGGCTCGTTGGTAAGACTATTTACAGTACCAAGCTGCATGAAATTATCACAAGATGAATCCTGCAGAAAAGATTGCTTACATTGACACCGAAGATTGCATCGACAAGTGGAATCTGCAGCATTCGTCAAGCTTGAACTAGCACTTGGCCTGTCTTGCTTACAGTTATCTCCGTCTCAACATCATCTCCTACGCAATTCAAGTTGTCCGCTTGTTCCAAAGAAAGGATCACGATGACATCTCCAGGAATGTAGCCTGGTGCATCATCTCCCTCGCACGGAAACGTGAAAGTAGTGCCATTCCGCATTCCTACCCCTCGGGTCATCGAGACGACAAGCTCAAAGCACCGTACCTGGAACTACGTCGACTTGCAGCTGACACCGCTCCTGCACGGGCTCTCCACCAATATTGTGAGCCTTCCGCTCGAACTCGAAGACGGCGCTGTGACCGTTCAAAAGGTCCTCCAAGGAAACGCCCAGATTCACCTGATCAAACAGTCTCATCAGCTGTTGGACGAAGCATGCTTTGACTGTCACCTTGATGTTCGCATGCTTGGCCTGAGCGAAGAACACTTGATCGAAATAAGTCATTGCCTCTACCTTTGCATATAATATCTTGGACTCCGAGGCTTGAGAACCCTGCTTTTGCCATTCAAGATATCCTTCGCAAATTCTTATAGAATCAGTAAGGTGTTGAAGCTTGTCCGGAGAGCCTTGGACATTAGGGTGCAAAGGTGGTGCCAGTCTCTTATACGTCATCAAAAGATCGTTCTGAGAGCAGTTGTCTGGAGAGAGATTGATTTGATGGAAATGTTGGATTGCTTCTTGACGCGGAATCGATAGCATGGTAGCCGAATTCGATTTGGAAGGGCTTCTATCCCCATTTTGAGCCTGAGATTCCGCTAGCTGCTGCTGAATCATTTGCATTTGCGCTGCACTTCCATCGAACCACATGGTGCCCTTCGGAAGCCCGAGTGATTGACACTCATCATCGCTGATCATCGTCTTCTTGAGTTCCTCATTCATACTGTTGATGCTATCCTCCATCTCGTTCGGCTTTGGCTCCGTCCATGTATTGTTGCTGGAGCCGGCAGGGAAAGTCACGGCAGGCGTGTTTCCTGTAGCACTTGTCGGGGACAATTCCTCTCTGAATAGGTTTGATGGTTGATGCTGCTCAAGTCTCGGATCTGCATGGTTGACATTCGTTCGTCCGGTGTAATAATCTTGCAAGGAATCAACGTCCATGAGCTTCTGCTTTCGAAGGCTCTCGCCGATGAGATCTCCTTGTTTCTTCAGCCTGTCCAGTTCTTGCTCTGTCTGCATCAACCTCTGTGCGATGCGGTCGGCCTCGTACCTGATAGACGATGTTTCTTCCTCCAAAGCGTTGTCACCGTCTCCATATTCGTTCTCTTTCAGTGTTATGTCTTCATGAGCAGGAGCAAATCCAACACGCTTCTTTGGCTGTCCATTCATTCCTTTGCTGTGCAAATTGTTGGAGTTGCTACTGTAGATTCCAATCTCAGTGTTTTGTACTGTTGTGCTCGAATATAAACGAGCATTGTCAGCCTCTTGCCAAGAACCTGCGTTATGGTTCTGTTGCTGGAAGCCATTTGGATTTGAAACGTACATGTTCGGGAATGAATTTTGCTTTTGATATTCAACCTCAGGCGACACTGTTGCGAAACCACCCCCGATATGAGCAGGGTTCTGCGGAGCAGGAGCGAAGTTTGTAGTTTGAGGCATTGAATTCATCATAAAATTGGGTTGCTGCCTGTTGAAAGTTGGAACTTCGCTTGTCACAGGAGAAAACCCTGGATTGATAGGCTGCTGAGGAGGAATGACAGTCGGAGTATTTGTTGTCGCTCGGTTCACAGAGAGAGGCATGGTCGTCTGATTTTCCATGTACGGAGTGTACGATGGCATGAATTGCTGCGGATTCATTGGAACATTCGTTGCTGGCTTCGTCATTTGCATGACACTCTGTGTCACTTGAGGGGGAGGAGGAGGAGGAGGAGCAGACTGTACGGTCGGACCTGGACCACGACGAGGCGGTGGTCCCAGATGATGGGGGGCAAATCCAGGAGGGAGATTGGGCATCACTTGAATACAACCTGAAGATAAATCTCAACAAAGACTGCATCAACATAAACAGATTGAAGCTGGTGATTATCACAGCTGGAATAAAAATTAAGCAGAACACAAGACCTGAAGTCAAAAAGGACAACTGAGAGATTTTGACTAACGCTTTTTCAATCTCGTTCAACGCTTTTTCGATCTCGTTTCTCCTCACAAATATTCTTCTCAAAATAAATCTCGGACAAACAGTTCTAGCTTTCGACATCCATCATGCTCAACAAAGCTTGTAACATGTCATCTATACTTTCTAAACCTTTATCTACAACTTGATGCAAACTCAAAAAACTCACAAACATTTCATCACATCCGGCAACCCCCGTTTCAACAACTCATGTCCTACATTCACGCTCCCTCGTGCGCCAGCTTGGGGTCGATTCTGCAACCGCATATTCCCTACAAGCTCCCTTTGATCACGCTTGTTCAACTTGACACTTTCTTAAGGCTGTCCTGAGACCTCTGAGACATCACACGCGACTTGGCTCTCTTCTCTGCCATCTTACACCACTTTGAATCCTTCGTGATGGCTTGCTACGCGTACATCTATCAACTCACTGTAAAGATCTTATTTGCATTTGCGACAACGCATTTTGTGATCTTTGTTTGCTTCAATCTTGTGATCATCGTTTCACTTTCTTTCTCGTCTCCCTCGTCTCTTCTTCATCTCCATTTGCCATCCCTCCAGCCTCCCTCCCATCCGATCTCCCGGCAGTGGTCAAGGAATTTTTCCTGTTCCCCTTGATTGCTACACACCTTTTGGTGCTACGCCCCGAAATATTGAATGATTATTTCTCAGCAGTGAAGTTGACATGTGAAATTTCAAGATGCAATTTCAACAAGCCTTCCGACCTGGACCCTCTCTGGTTTCTTTTCTTGGGGCGACGGCCCTTTGAATTCTCGAATGAGCATTTCCTAGGGTCGACCACCCCTACCCTGAGCACTTTGAATGACTACCCCAACCTGTTCATCACCACGAAGCGCCCGCCCCTACCCACCCACTCGCTAACCCACCCACCCACCCACCTAATGAGCTCATTCCTGCTTGCCAGTGGTACAGAGAGGCATCAAACCAGGACTGTGCCCTCTCACAAATACACCTACCATCATCAACAGCTCCTTGCTTACCCCTACCCCTGGTACATTCAAACTGTACCCCACCCCTTCAGTGTCACTTTTAAGTGCCGAGGTAGTTTGGCATTGCCACCCACCTCCCCCAAAAAGTGATCTCTGTCGTACAACCATCAGGTACTACCGTTAAATAATTACCTGGCTTGTTGGTACTGCAACCAAACAATTTTCTATAAAAGGCTCAATTACTTTTTATTTCTGGTAGAGCGAGAAATTGATTTCTACAATAAAAATTGGAAATAAACTACACCACTATTCTTCCGGGAAGCAAGGCTACAGCTGCGGACTCATCGCCGGGCTCCGACTCTCAGTCATCATGGCAATAGCTCAGTGCTGCCCCCGGCCCCGGGGCCCGCCCGGCGCCCGGCCCGGCCCACCTTGATGACCGGAGCCGTGGTTACTAGTTAGTGCCACGGTTAAGTGATACTGCCACGGTGACCAACGGTGACCCAAACATTAAAATCTCAAAAGCACGTCCTAAACTCTACATATCTTACAAGACTCCGACCGGAACTTACTATCGCCTGAAACTCGTCAGGCCAGCTACGAAGGAAAGTGATGCCAGTCGTTGCTGGACTGACGGCTGATGGCGGTGTGGAGAGTGTCGAGCATGTCTTGAGCACAGCTTCCTTCCGCCATGCGGCCATGCGACACCCGTCCGAGGGTGATGAGCGAGCCTTCTGACCGGAAGATGCAGGTGTGAGCCTCCCCGGCCGCCACTGCAATGGCCTTGATCGTGTCATGCGAGATCAGCGCGAGCTTCCTCGGCAGGACCTGGGAGGAACAGGATCACCCGGCTGAAGGGGGAGGAAGGAAGGAGCCTGGCATACCTCATCAGAGTCTGATCCATGCCCCAGCCTCCCGAGCTTCCCGCATCCCCACGTGTAGATTTGGCCCTGATCAGTGAGAGCCACTGAGTGAGCGAAGCCTGCTGCGATACTGACGCATCTCTCAGACTCGAGGGCTGATAGGAAGGTGGGGCTCCATTGGTCGTTATCGTTCCCTGCCGAAACGCCGGTCAGGAGCTGCTGCCAACGGGAGGAGGGGGGATACCATGCCCTAGTCGTCCTGAGTCACCAGACCCGAAGGAGAAGACCTGACCTCTCCTGTTTAGCACGAGCGTGTGTGACCCTCCTGCCTGCGCAGCAGCGACCGGCATGCCCTGCGAGCAGCTCACTGAGATGAGCCCAAGAGCATGGCAGGTTGTACCCATTCTATGAACGCAGCGACCAGCGTCGGGATCAACCTCTGTGCGTTGTCATTGTGTCCCAGCTTCCCTTCCTTGCCATCTCCCCATGTGAAGAGAGCGCCGTGGTGAGTGACAGCGACTGTATGATAGAAGCTGCGAGAAACTCGATCATCACCCATGAAGATGCCGATCATGGCAGGACTACCCGGCCGAGACCGACTTTACTTCGCCTTTGATCCTCGGGACGGGCTGCGGGATAATCTTGTCCACGTCGTCTCCATGACCCAGCTGTCCGTATCTTCCTTGACCCCACGTGTAGACAAGGCCTGTGTCTGTCACTGCAGCGCAATGTCCGGCCCCGAACGACAGAGCTGAGAACACGACCCGTCTGAGCAGAGACAAGCCTGCTCGAGTGACCCTGTGCTTCTTTATCTGCAAGGTCACAGCATCGTTAGAGCCCCTTGTCAGCTCGATCACTGCCTACCGAGTTGAAGGAAGCGCTCTGAAGCACAGTCTTGCCTGCCTCGAGCGTCAAACCGCCAACAAGCACCTGGCAGCTCTTGGTGATCTGCGGGAATGCCGTCAGCCGATGGCAACGAGGAGGAGTAGGGGTGGGGGCTCACGGTGAGGTGATGAGGGATGAGAGTAATGCGAGTGTGCTCTGACAGAAGCTTTCCGTCGGGCGAGGAGATCAGGTTCCTGTCCGACATCCTCGACAACCTGGCGGACGAGCCCAACGATTTTCTCATCTCATTGGAAAGAGACTTGTACTGAGCCCGATAATCTGTGTTCCCCACTTGCACCTGAGAAGAAGGTCAGAGGCACGAGCAGCGACCTCTGTCTCACGCTGTCTCACCATGCTCTCCTGCTTCTGGAGGCTACTGGGATAGGGTGAGGGCAAGGCAGAAGGGGACGAGACCACACTTCTATGAGGGGTCGAGACAAGACTCCTCTGCGTAAGAGGGGTCGAGACAAGACTCCTCTGCGTCTGAGGGGTCGTCACGTTCCTCTCCCCCTCCTTGGAGTCTTCTCGAGCAATGGAAGACTCCAAGGAGGGGGAGAGGATCGACAGTGACTCGAACGACGAGTGCAGCGAGTTGCCCTCCCCTGGGGTCGTAGCAGCGAGGACCTTGAAGCGAGTCAAGTCAAGATGAGCATGCGGGTAACGATGAGCATGTCAAGGTTCATCACCCTGGGGTCGAACGGATTCACGACAGCAAATCGAGTGTTAATGCCCAGCACTCGCTTCTCCACGCGTCGAATCTGGAATGAGGCTCAAGGGAGAGGAGGAGAGGGCAGACGTCGGTTACGGGAGACGCGATGGCGGACACTTGAGGAGCCGAATAGATGCAGGAGCTCTTGGAGAACGAGACCAGGCGATCGCTCCATGCGTAGTCCGAGTAGATCTTGAAGATTTGCCCGAACAACCCCGGAGAAACCGAGAGGATTTTGAACTGCGACAAGGTCAAGGGCGTGACGGCTTGTCAAAGCAAGTACAGGTGTCTCCTTCATGTTGGCGTGGTTGCTGAGTTCAAGGCCTGTGATGGAGGATCAAAGAGCTTGAGGAGAGCAAGTCGCAGGTGAACCTATCTGAAGGAAGGACTCTTGCTTCTCCGACTTGCTGGTTCTCCCGACGAATGAAACATTTCCCTCCAGCACTCCCTTCAAGAACTCGTGCAAGGTGATACTCCCCGACTTGTCATCATCGATGCACTCGAAGATCTGCAACGAGTTACTTAAATCCTCATTGCCGCAGGCTGCTCACTTTCATCTGATCTCCTTCCGAGAAACCGTAGTCTTGCAGCGCTCGTTCGAGCTCGTATCCTGTCGCATCACACTGGTCATTCCCCTCAGCCCCGTCAAGCTGCTGTGCTCTCACGCGTTAGATTTCCACTCCGATCCTTGTCGATCTTGTTAAAGAATTTCTTGGCGGAAGACTCTTCCTTCTGACGAGATTTTGACTTGACAAAGTCGGGGACCTGAGGCGAGCGTATCAGACGTGACGTCAACTCTCAACCAGCTGAAGCTCACCGCCAGGTCGAGCTTCGGAGCTCGCAGCAGCTTCCTGTACACATCGTACGTCTCCCGCTTCAGCGTGTGCCTCCCCGTCGTTACACCTGTCGCTCTCTCAGCCGCTCATCCTCCTATAGCAGACGAGACTTCACCGGCGCCATAGGCGGCAAAGTTACAGGAGGTCACGTCTTTGGCTCGCCCTGCCATGGACTGCAGTTGTCGCCTCATCATGGAGAGTTCTCGCTGCAGGTATCTGACGATGGGGTCAGGCCATGGCTCGCTGCAAGACGTCGGAGACATCTCAGAGGTCTTGGTGATCTTCAAAGCTTCTCTCTTGGTTTCGGATGATGCCGTCTTGAACCGATCATCCACCAGCTGGTTCAGCTAGAGGCCAGTCAGACTTTGAGCTCGTGTCACGTCGTCTCACCGGAATGTCCATGAATGACTTGACTTTCAACAGCCTGCAAAGACGATGAACTGCTTGCTTGAAGTTCGGCTGCAGTTTTATCCATGTCATTCCAACGACTCGAGCAACACGCGGGTCACCCAGTCTAATTCGCCCGAGAACTGAACCATCTCCATCTGCTCATTGAAGCTTTGAGCCAGCAGGTCTTTGGAGACCTTGGACCGCGTCAGCGTAACTCGAGCAGCGTCAAACTGATCGAGGGCCAACCGAAGTTTCTCTCAGCGGCTTCTCTTCATTGAAGAACTGACTTGAGCCATGAGCTACTCACAGACAGAACTCATCCCCTCACTGACCGTCAGGTACTCGTTGAAGTCCATGGTGCTGCGACGACTGGTCGACCTTCCTGTCCGAGCTGCCTGAACTCCCAGATCCTGCCGTCGACGTCACAAGACAGAAGACGACAAGAGTCCGCACCTTAGTCCCTAGCGTGCAGAAGTGCTTGAAAAGGATCTTCAAGTCGTTCAGCTCTTTCGTTTCCTGCCATCTGTCACGTCCTGCAGACGTCCAGGAAAACATGACACCTCATCTAAGATTTCTTGCCTCAACCCTTCAGGAAGGCGGTTGTTGATGTAATGTGCGATCTCAAAGTGTTTGTTCTCGATGGAAAGCGTCTGCTGACCATGGTTACTGTTGCAATTACATGCGTTGGAACTTTGCTGTCACCAGCGCATCTTTATCAGTAGTGTCCTTGAGAGCAGGGTCGGCACGAAGCTTCAGCAGGACTTTGACGACATTGAACATTCCGAACTCGGCTGCAAACATCAAGATCGTCTTTCCAGTGTAGTACTCTAGCATGTTTTCTGTTGGAGAGCTTACTTCCAGCTCTTCGCAGCGAAAGGTCTTTCTTCCGTTCTCGACAATGATCTCAGTCCGCAGCACCTTCTTGTCCGTCAAGTTCATCTTCCATTCATTCTCCGTGAGGTTCGGCGGGATCCAGTCCATGGAGAGGTATCGGACCAGCGTGTCGGTGACTTGTCGTCTGCAACACTCGAAGGCGTTCTCATAGATCGAGTGCAACGACATCTGCCCTGGTTTGCAACCTTGGTTGTTGACTACCTCTGTGTCCGCGTTGTTGTCCAGCAGGAGTTGTATCACCTGCAGCAACCGAGTCAGCTCCCTGCCGCCTACCTACGTCTCTGCTCCACCTGATGTCTGTTGAAGAGGACAGCATAATGCAAGGCTGTGCTCCCATCTCCATCCGCCTGGTTGATGTCGGAGTTCCTTGCCAGCAGATGCTGGACCGCCTGTTCATCTTCACCATGCGGAAGAGGTTAGAAGGCAGTCTCACATCTTTCATTCCGCCTTGAGATGCAGAAACAATCAGCGGTGAACCAAATTGGTCGGCACTTGTTGCTTCGATCTTCCCTTGCATGTGTGCTTTGATCATCTTGTCGTGCTGAAAGGCAAGTCAGCAACAGCAACAAGGTCGAGATCGTCGAACCGCGTGCGAGACTCCTTTCCTTAACTCATCACAGATCTCATCTATGATGAGCTCCCGGTCGCGGTTCACTGAGTTTGCTGTGTCCAGCATGTCCAACGGCTGCGGGTCAAACGAAGTTCGCTAGTCAACGCCTCTTGCTAACTGTCACTCCTCGCGTATCTGCAGCGACTGTAGTGAGACATGTAAATCAAGAAGAAAGGAGAGGGAAAAGCAGATGTTTGTGCAGGACATGCTAGCTTCTCTTTAGGGCATCAAGATACTTCAACATGATCATCCTTCAAACTCATCCAGCTGCAGCTGAGCTCCTACAGAGCCTCCTAACGTACTCTCTTCTTTAGCTTCAGATGGGTCGTTATTTAATGTGCTCCTGTGCTTTCACATCTGATCGTGACTTGACTCTCATGCTCTTCACATCTACTTGCTTCGACTCTCGTCACTGCTATCGCGTCTCTTCACCATGTTGTCTCTCATCGCATGCTTCCGGATCGTATGAACATCTTTTTGAGGGTTCAAACACTCACCACAAGTGAATCGTTTGCAGCAGCAGCACCAGCCGCAGCAGAGCGCAGCACCTCCAAGGCTCCTTGTCGTCCTGCTCCAGGCAGCCTCGTCCCCCACCTCCTCGTCTTCTTCCTCGTCCTCATCGCCGCCCTCGCTCATGCCCTCGCATGACCATCTTTGAGACTCCCGTAGGCCCGCGGCTTTTCCGTTGGGCTCTGGATCCTCAAACTCCGGTTGAGCGGCCGCGAGTCCAGAACTCAGTGAGGCCGGGCCCGGCACGGGCCGCGGCTGGATGATCCGACAGTCAGGAGTCCGAGCGGCAACCCGGGCCACAATGTTCAGGTCCCCGTCCCGTACTATGATGAGAGTCTACAGAGTCATGGGCGGCGGCCGTGGGTCATGATCATCGGATCATGCATGACTAGCCTTCCGGGAGCGGCCCGGCGGCAAACTTCCGATGGCCCGGTGGCAACTCACTGCCGCCTGGGACTCTTCATTCAGTCCGTAACGGCTTTTTTAACTCTAACGACACTGTGACCACCCAGGTCCTAGCCTTTCCTATGTTTGGGCCCTAGCATCTTAACTATTCGAATTCACCGTGACGGTACGGTACTAAGACCCCATCTATGACCCTTGTTTCTATGATGGTGCTAGAGCAATCCGTATCATCCTAAGGATTTCCTACGAGCCTCCTCAGCAGGTTGATGGGTCAGGCGGCGGCCAATGGCTCTAGTACCTTGAGTGCACAGGAGGACCCAGAGGAGGGGGAGGAGGGGGAGACTCTAGTAGAACATGGGGGAGGCATGGATGAACAAGGAAGCTCGAGATGAGCTTGGATCAGAACTTGCAACAGTTTGAATTGAAAGCGATGTGATGCTCTTTCCAGATGCCTAAAGACAAGTTGAGCCTCGTCATCGAATCATGCAGCGAGATGAATGCACAGGTTTTGTCCAAAGTCCAAGTTCGTCTCCTCCACTGCGAGAAGTATGGCAGATGCTGTTGCTTTCGCCATCGCTCACATCGAGTAGCTCGCAGAAGAGAGTCGTGGAAGGCTCCGTGTTCCTCACCAAGGCTTCAGAAACTCAGCGCTTTGACGAGAACTTCACGTTTGTCATCCCGGACATCAACTTGGCTCAGTTGGAGATCACTGTTTGGTATCCTGACTAAGATGATAAGGGAAAGAGTTGACTGTTTTGTCGGGTTCCAGGGATGTTTCGGAGGACAAGAGCGTTGCGGAGCCAGGGAACGGCAACTTCTTAGGAGAGGTGACCTGCGTTGTTGGCAGGAGAGGTCAAACTGACACAGTACAACCCATCAGGCCTTGTTGAACCTCTCGAAATTGGGTAACGCTTCCATGTTGGCGGAACCTTGTGTGACATTAGAAACTCTTATTTAGTTCCCTTGGCTGGCACTGAGATCCGGCAAGTGTTCACACTCAAGAGGGTATGCAGGTCTTGATGATTTAGCCAGAGATCTGAAAGTGATGAAACAGAGCGCTTCCTACCCATCGAGCAGAGCGCCCGGAGGCAAACTGAGTGCTGTTCTGACTGTAAGCTGATGTTGCGAAGGGTTTGTTCGCACTCTGACGTGTTTGGCTTCCTCTAGTACTTTGTTGAGGACTCTGTCCCATCGTCAAAGACGACTCAGGCGAGTCAAAGTGAATGAGAGTGAGGGGCCCCTGACTCGCCGTCGCTCAGCCGGTTGCTGAGGCCACTCAGAGATTCAAGCTGGGATCGAGCAATGTGAAGGGTAAGGCGAGGAGGAGGATGGAGTGCCGTTGACTGAGCTGCCGTTTTTTAGAGGATTCGGCGGACGCTGTTGTCAGCCCAAAGCAAAATTTCTTGTTGCCAGAGATCCCCGCGGCTACAAGTGAGTGCGCGATCGACGTAGTCACGGTGACTCATTTCCTACAGAGACTGAAGAGCGTTCGCCTGCTTTCCTCCTTCCTCCCCCTCCCCAGAAGACAGGTGAGGAGGAGGCGAACGTCACCGTAGAGTTTCTGTGACGCTCGGGTGGTCAGAAGAAGTTCAGGAGCCGCCAGCACCAGAGATCACCACGAAAGGATTTCTTCTTCCTACGATCCCCACAGGCGAGCTCCTCCCTCTCCTGCTCCCCTCTCCGCCTGCTGCTAATGCGCTCGCAGAGCTGCCTACTCCCTACACCGAGACCTTCGCCTCAGGCGTCAACAGCTACCCCCTCAGGTCTCTCTCTCCCTTCCTCGTGGAATCAGCTGGGACTGAGCTGGGCACTTATCGTCAGGCCTCTCACGCGCTCGGTGTTCGATGACTGGATGGTGAGGCCGCAAACTTCCCGTCTCCGTGCCTGACCTGTCCACCAGGGCCCCTACTGCTGCAAGTTCCAGTGCGGCTTCTTTGGTGACTACTACCAGGTAAGGGGAGCTGGAGGATGTGCCGGGGGCTGACGAGCTGCGACAGGTCAGCGTCCATGAGAATTACTGCCAAGGAGTCCAGAGAGGTGAAGATTGTTTCCTCCTCTACTTCTTTTTGGTCCCCTCGGATTCCTCCATCATCGTGTTGCCAGTCTTCTTGGACTTGTCTCTGCCCTGTCCTGTCCTGCTCTTGCCTTCTCTCCTCCGCTTGCCTTTGACGTCTGCTCTTATCTGTTCCCTTCCTGTCGTTCGTTGAGCTGAATCGCTCCACAGCTCCGGTCTATTCGCTGGGCAGCAGCTCGCTCTCCTACAAGCTTTCGGCGCAGGGGGTGAGAAGATGGAGGAGAAGAGAAACGTGTAGAAAGTGAAGGATTGAGAGGAACTCACAAGGAGGAGGATACGATCAGGAGGAAGTGGGGGGGGGAATGATTTGACTTGCAGGTCTACAACTGCGAGTATGGATGCGGATTCCGAGGAGGATACACTGAGGTAAGGAGGGAGGGGGGAGGAGGGTGGAGGGAGGAGGGAGGAGGGAGGAGGAGTCTAATTCCTGGCAGGTTTCCAAGCATGAGCAGGAATGTCCAAGCCGTCAGAGTGTGAGGATGTGAAAGAGGACAAGAAGCAAAGGAAAATCCCCTTGCCACTAAGCGAAAATGAAGCAAACTGAGATATTTCTCTTCTCTTCGATATAGTAGTAAAACATGGAGCTAGTTACATCATCCTCCCTCCTCATCAACTCACTGTCCCTCCTCCCCTTGTATCTCTCTGGGCTCGATCTCCTCATCCCTCTCAGACTCCTCCTCCATCTTGTGCGTGAACGGCTTCCCGGTCCTGCATGCCTTGCTGTACTTCTTGCTGAGCTCGACGATCCTCTCCGCCTTCTTCCGCAGCTCCTCCACCTTGCCCTCCAGCCCTTCCTCCGGTATGTCTGACCACAGGCTGCCGTCGTCGTACTCGGCCGCCTCGAAGTCTTCGGGGTAGGGGCAGCGCAGTCGGGTGAAGTAGCCCTGGATGAAGGCGAAGGAGATGCCGGCGACGGTGAAGAGGAAGAGGCCGGACAGCTGGTTAACGGTGAGGACCTCGCCACCTTGAACGACCTCCTCGAAGCAGATCGAGTCGCTGGGGAGGATGCCATAGGTCGAGGAGTAGTTCTGAATCTCGTCGCTGCTCCTAACCACGTCGATGGCCTGCGAGAAGGGGATGGAGAAGATCGAGTTCTTAGGGAAGCCCAGCCCAAAGCCCACTGGGAGCAAGTCAGCCATCATCTCCGGATTCGGGCTCTCCTCGTTCCGTCCTTCCCTCAGCCCCCGCTCCTCCTCCTCCTCCTCCTCCTCTTCTCCTCCTCCTAGTCTACACTTCCTTCTTCTTCTCCTGCTTTGAACCCTGCATTCCATAGTGTATCTTCCTCACAAGCTTTGCCCCCCTTTTTTCTCCTCCTCCTCTCCTCCTCTCCTCTTTGTCCCTTCTTACTCCCCCCTTTCCCCTCCCCCTCCCCCTTTTCCTCCTCACCTGGCTCGAATTGAGGACCGATAGTCACCAGGTCGCACTTTCCTGTCAGTCTGTGGCGGCGGTTCAGCTCGTAGATCGCAAGGGGCGCATGGTAGATGAGCGCGTCCGGCTGCCCCGAGCCATCGCCAGCTTTGCACAGCAGGTAGTCCCATGCTCCGAGCACCAGGCCCTTGATAGTGCAAGGGTCGTCCTTTCTGTAGTCCAGCAGGGAGCCGTCAGCTCGGACTGTCTCCATCCTCTTCACGGTGTAGATGTTGAAGGTGTTGGCGCTGGAAGACCGCATGCTCGCCTGGATGATGTCAAACTGCAGGCTCGACTGGGTCTTGTCGTCTGAGTTCCCCCCTAGGTACGAGCCGAAATAAGCAGGCCGGGCCGCGGAGCTGTTCCATGACGGCCCGGGGACTACGACACTGAAGGCGCCGGACTGGAGGGAGAAGAAGCCCTCGATGACGGGAGAGCCGGCGCTCGCGCTTAGGAATGCTCCGACAGCACCTGAGAGGAGTGAGGAGTGCTGAACGGAAGGGGAGGAGGAGGAGAAATGCCGAGGGAAATACTTGATGCGGGGGAGGAAGTAGTTTGAGAGATGGCGAGAGGGAGGAGACAAGGAGAACAAGAGGAGAGAGGAAGAGGAGGGGAGGAGGGAGCGAGACATGAACAGTGCAGGAGACGAAGGAAAAGATTTCACATTATACCAGTGTAGGTTGCCGCAATGATAACCATGAAGAGACAATGACCGATGAAGACAATCTGACGGCGGGTCAAAGCCCAACAGCAACCAAGACCTCTCACCTTCCCCCCCCAGGTCTCTGCAGACTTCCCACTTGCACCTAGAGAAAGGAATCAGATCAGAGGCGAGGAGGAGAAGGAGGAGGAGGAGGAGGATGGAGAGGATGAGGATGAGGATGAGGATGAGGATGAGGATGAGGATGAGGATGCGGATGAGGATGAGGATGATGATGATGATGAAGAGGAGGAGGAGGAGGAGGAGGAGGGGTGGTGGTGGTACTGGAGGAGGGGTAGACGAGGAGGATAAGGAGGGGTAGACGAGGAGGATAAGGAGGGTGAGGGGTAGACGAGGAGGAGGACGAGGAGGAGGAGGAGGAGGAGAAGGAAGGGTAGAGGAGGGGTGAAGGACGGGTAGAGCAGGAGGAGGAGGAGGAGGAGGAGGGGTAGAGGAGGAGAAGGATGAATTCAGTCCACCTGGATCAAACGCTGTTGCAAGGGACCAGTAGAAGGCGTCGTAGTACCTGACTTCCAAGATTAGCTAATCGAGTTTCCGGCGTCACTCCTCCTACATCGCCCTGCCCTTCAGCATCCCCTCGTTGTTTCGCTCCAGCAGCAGCAGCAGCAGCCACACGATCTAAGGCGGCAGGGTCTTATCCTCATGGCAGCCGGCAAGCCGCTGCCACTTACCAAGATCTCGATGCAGATCGTAGCCCACAGCAGCCCGCTGAAGGGCTGAAAGATGCTGAGGTATCCCTGAGGACCCGCCGCAGCATCATCAGAGGTCCGGCGGTCTTCAGGCTGAGTAGAACTACCTCAACGTTCATGACGAAGGTCGACTTCCTCTTGACGGTGACTTGCTGTTTCATCCATGTTCAGCTCTTGCGGCCAACATGGCAGCGGCACCTGAGAGATGTAATACGGCATGGAAAAATCCAGCAGGTCGTAACGCTGTCTGGTGATACTACAGATGCCACTAGTTAGTCTTACTCTCCTCCTCCTCCTCCTCCTCCTCCTCCTCCTCTAACTTGACCTCCTCCTCCTCCTCGTCGTTTTGCTGCTGTCCCTTCTCCTCTTACAGTTAATACCGCTGTTCCTCACAAGCGTTTTCCTTCATCCTGCTTCCACTCTTTTGCATTCAACCATCACAGCCCCTTCTATCTCTTCCCCTTGCTCCTGCTCCTACTCCTGCTCCTATCACTCGTCACACGAGCGATTCGACCTGATCGCTCCAGCGATGATGTCCGGCCCCCTGCTTACACACGCCGGATCTCCAACGTGGTCGCAGGTCCCGTTGGGACTTGGCCCATTGTACGAGGAGAGGGAGGGGCAGAAAGGGTTCGCAGCCGTTACGTTGATGACCGTGTCGTTGGCGAGGAAGCCTCCGTTGCACATCATGCCCAGTACCGCGTCCTCAGACCTGGGGTTGCTGCGAATGACGTACCAGTCAAACTCGACCGTTCTCTCCGGCGCTCCGTTGGCTACACAGAAGCCTGTCAGGATGCCTGCGAGGTGTGACGTCATCATGTCGTAGGTCAGCCCGCCATCGCCACGGAAGGCCTTGGCCGGGCACTTGAGTGTCGTCGTGTCGCGCGTGAAGGGGCTGGGGGTACAGAGGGTCTGATCGACGATGGTAAAGGGTTCTGAGACGTGGAACAAGATCCGGAAGCGCCTGCCGCAGTAGGAAGTGTCGATCTCGGGGATGACGTCAGCTACAGTCCGGCATGGGTGGAGCTGCAGGAGCAGCAAGCAGAAGACCCAAGATTTCATCCTCTGCGGACTCGGACACTTGCGATCAATAGGATGGCCGAAGGCCCTGACGCAGCTGCTCTGTTCTGCTGCAGTGAGACATCATGGAGAGTTCCTGAGGAGAGAGAAAGCAAGTCAACGAAAGAGAGAGGAAAAAGCATGCTCATATCTTTGGCTCATCCATCGAGCCCTTCCTCTCTATCTGTCTATCTGTCTATCTGTCTATCTGTCTATCTCTCTCTATCTGTCTATCTGTCTATCTCTCACTATCTGTCTATCTCTCGATGTCACTGTCACTCTCTGTCTACCATCGTAAAGCTTTCTTCCTCCCCTTGTCCTTTCTTCTTTCCTGTCCTGTCCTGCCCTGCCCTGCTCTGTTTAACTGCCCTGCCCTGCCCTGCCCTGCCCTGCCCTGCCCTGCCCTGCCCTGTCCTGTCCTGTCCTGTCCTGTCCTGTCCTGGCCTGTCCTGTCCTGGCCTGTCCTGTCCTGTCCTGTCCTGTCCTGTCCTGTCCTGTCCTGTCCTGTCCTGCCCTGTCCTGTCCTGTCCTG
>NW_005434619.1:276832-295275 GCF_000315625.1 Guillardia theta CCMP2712
TGTCCTGTCCTGTCCTGTCCTGTCCTGTCCTGGCCTGTCCTGTCCTGTCCTGTCCTGTCCTGTCCTGTCCTGTCCTGGCCTGTCCTGTCCTGTCCTGTCCTGCCCTGGCCTGTCCTGTCCTGTCCTGTCCTGTCCTGTCCTGTCCTGTCCTGTCCTGTCCTGTCCTGTCCTGTCCTGCCCTGTCCTGTCCTGCCCTGCCCTGTCCTGTCCTGTCCTGTCCTGGCCTGTCCTGGCCTGGCCTGGCCTGGCCTGTCCTGTCCTGTCCTGTCCTGGCCTGTCCTGTCCTGTCCTGTCCTGCCCTGTCCTGTCCTGTCCTGCCCTGACCTGACCTGACCTGCCCTGCCCTGTCCTGTCCTGTCCTGTCCTGTCCTGTCCTGTCCTGTCCTGTCCTGTCCTGTCCTGTCCTGTCCTGTCCTGTCCTGTCCTGTCCTGTCCTGTCCTGTCTTGTCCTGGCCTGCCCTGTCCTGCCCTGTCCTGTCCTGTCCTGTCCTGTCCTGTCCTGTCCTGTCCTGCCCTGCCCTGCCCTGTCCTGTCCTGTCCTGTCCTGTCCTGTCCTGTCCTGTCCTGTCCTGCCCTGTCCTCGTCCTCGTCCTCGTCCTCGTCCTGTCCTGTCCTGTCCTGTCCTGTCCTGTCCTGTCCTGCCCTGCCCTGCCCTGTCCTGCCCTGTTTGTCTGCCCTGCCCTGCTCTGTCCTTCTCCGTTCCCATCCCTCTCCTCCCCGTTCTTCTAACGCTGTTGAGTCCGGTGACGCTTCATTTCGTTTTGACCGCAGGGTCATAGGAGGGATGAGGCCCACCCGATATCCATATAAGCAGGAAGGCAAGGAGGGAGCGAGGGCAGGAGGGAGCGTTGCAGGCAGTGAACAGGAAGATCAGAGAGCAGACGACAAGAGCAGGAGTGAGGTCTTCGTTCTAGCGCGCGGCAGCCATGCTTCAGTTGCAGGGACCGGCTCCTAGCCTGTCTCTCATCCCTCAACCTTCCGCGCTCGACAGGCTCACACTCATGCGAGGATGCTCAATCATCGACAGGACGAGGCACAGGTGCAGCTCAAGGGGATCAAGGCTCGAATGCAGGATGCAAGGAACAAGTGACCCTGTGAGCAGGAGGCGACTGCTGCAGGTGGTTCTTGGGGCACTGGTATCGTCCACCGTTCTCTTGAGGCAGGACGCGAACGCTGCAACAACCACAAAGGTCTGGGGAGCAGCAGAGCTTGACTTCTGGGTTTACATCTGCTCCGCCACAGGCAAATTCTGTCCAGAGATGACCAAAGTTGAAATCAGCCCAGCAAGGAAGGTCGACAGGGAACTGGCAGAAGCTTTACACTCCATTCCCCGTCAGGTGTTTGTCGAGATGACGGGCAGGAAGGTGCAGGAGCTAGACGCCTCCGTCGACAGCGATCGAGAGCTGGTCCTGTCACTGTTCCAGAAGCGGGTCTCCTTCGACCCCTCCGACCTGACAGACCAGTACTCGTTGGACTTCGACTCCTACCTGGTTTGGAAGTCGCTTGCGAGGATCTTGCCATCCAACGAGGAGAGGAGAGTGTTCCAGCGACAGGTGGCAAAGCGGATGCTCGAGCAGCTGACCAGACAGGGGGCCTCTGCCGTTTTCTACAACTCGGTGGAGGAAGGGCCAGAGAAAGCCTTTCAAGGCTGTAGTTCCCTCCTGGCTCTGCTCAAGTCGACTGGTTTCCTCGAAGCCTCTAACGTGGAGGTCGGAGACTTTGACGTCAAGTACTGGAAGTCCGACAGCCCTCCCACCACGCTGACGGTAATGGAAGTTTGACAAGCTGGGGAGTGAAGTTGACGCGCGTTCAGGTGACGATCGACAAGCCGGTCACGTTGCAGGCGAATCTTCAGCTTGGGGGGGAGGGGACTGGGTTTAAGCCGGATGTGATCGAGAACATGCTGGGTGAGCAAAGAGAAGTAGAAGCTGGAAGTAGACGGGTGATTGGGAGGGGAAAGTGGGATGGGGAGTGTAGGAGGAACGAGGAGTTCCATGGTTTGCCCACTGAAAGAAGCTGATGCGGTTTGCCCAGCTGTCTATTTGGAGTCTTGCGGGATGCTGGTGGACTGGGTGAGCTACTTCATCGACCCGACCTACCGGCCGAACCCGGACGACTATCAGGTCGAAACTTGGCCCTCCGCCTCTGCGATCTGACCGGAGATCTTTGTCGCTCCCAGCCATCGCAGGTGCTCTGCCAAATAAACGTCCGACCGCGACCAACGTGAGGAGGAGGCAGGATGAACGCTCCTACTATCGCCCCTGATCCTTCTGAACCCTTTCTTCATTGAAAACCCGGCACACTGATCCTTGTCTTGGTTTCACATCTTCTCCTCCAACGACCTGAGGGCCCCGGCTCGATCGAAGATGACGGAGCGGAAGTTGGGGTCTGTCTTGGAGAGCAGCTTAGACAGCTCTCCAAGCTCCTCGTTCCTCAGGTATCTCGTTTGTTTCAGCAAGGTCTCTCTGTCCGGGATGTGTTTTCCTTTCCTCTCCAAGGCCTCGTCTGCCGTCCTCTTTCGCTCGAACTCCTCCTGCGCCTCCTCCACGAGCTGCTCGAACTGTCGAGGGAGCACTCCTTGCGTGCGCTGCTTCTCCCTCTTTCTCAGGAGTTTCGTAGTCTCCTCGTGGATGTCCTTGAACTTGTTCCTCTTTTTTGTGGCCTCGATGCTCTCGCGGTCTTGAAACTCTGACATCAACATCTCCAACTGAATCGGTTCCCCGTCGGTATTCTGATATCAGGGAGCCAGGGTCAGAAGGGACTAGAATGCAGGAGGAGGGAGAAGGATGGTATGAACAAGGAAGCGCACAGACGAGGAAAGGACGTGAGAGGGGATGGAGAGGGAGGGAGAAGCAGCTACGGGTAGAGACAAGATCTTAGTTGGAGGTGAGGCAGGTTGGAAGGAGAAAAGGAGGCGCTCACCTTTCGGCCCCTGAAGTTGTAGTATCTCCCTCCTTCATGCCACCCGGGCGTGTCATTCAGGTGTCGGTAAAAGAGATTCTCAGTGTGCCTGAGAGGCCCTTGCTCCACGATATCCTTGCCGGGGGACACGAAGTGCAGGTGCTCATACTTCTGAATCTGGGCTTCAAGGAAATGGTCTGATGCGGCCGGCAGTATTTTCCCGTTCCTAAGGCAGTCAGAATCAATGAATGCAATCGAGGAAGATGAGCAAAGTTGAGGATAGATCACTGCTAGAGTACGTACCGGTCCACTAGCCTGGAGAGCGGAAGGCAAGACCTGATCTTCCCTTCCACCTCAGCCATCTTCAGGTTGTCGGCTTTCCTGTCCCTATAGAGCTCCCTTGCTATCGTGTAAGCCTTCCTTGCCTCTCCGTAATTCCCTTGGCGGTAGAATTGATCTCCGTTCTCAAGCTCTTTATCCGCCTCATCGCTTGACTTGATCACTTGAGTGTACACTTCGTACGACGGCGTCCTACCAAACTCAAAACCCTGCACTTGCTTTCCTCCCAGCCCCCCGAATGCATTCTCGATTCGTTGCCTTTGTGTGACCTGGTCACGAGCTCCGGCATCGGACGGTTGCTCTCCGTCCTGGTTCTTATTCTTGAGGAAGCTGAAGATGCTGTCGTTGCTCGTTAGGTTTATAGTATTGTTCCATTGGAAAGCCTCAGGATCTCCCAGTCGGAGGTCTGAATTCGTCTGACCCATCCCGAGGGCACTAAGGAGACAGTAGCATGATCTTCATAATCCACCTGGATAAACAAATCATCAAACAACGAATTGCAGTTGTCACCCGGTGACTAGTTGCGATGAGTCACGATCCATGGCATGGAGGAGCAAGAACATTAAAATCACTCGTACATGCAGTGACTGCCCATCTCTCCCACTTGGGCCCCTGAACCGTTCGATGGTCTGACTCTATCACCTCCTGGCGTCTCAGGTGCTCCGATCAGTCATATGATCCTATGTCTGTGCCTGTCCGATCTGATCTCTATCTCTTCCTCCCTCTCTCTGTCTTACTCACTCACTCTGTCTCTCGGCCCTTCAGGCTTGTCGATCGATTGGGAACGGTCGCGATGGCGTCGCACTGTCCTGATTGTCACTAGTCAATCTTTTTCCGGGCCCGGGGGCCGCCAGGCCGCCGCTAGATCACTGGCCTCAACTTTTACTCAAAGTTGGACCTAGCCATGAATATATATTTCTGACCTTTCATTGTAAATTTGAAAATGTTTCGGAATATTTACAAATTTTGACAAATTTGATCCTCTAATGAGGCAGGCTTACTAGACCCAACCACTTCTGTCCCATTTGTTTCCCTGCCCACCCGGTGACCCTATACCCCACCCAATTGATCATATCCCACCCCCCTGGGCCCTTGAACTTTAAACACCCTCTCATTTGACTTAAAAAGTACCCTGAATATGGATACCTTCAAGACCACCACCCGTAGTCAGCGATATTGTCAATACCCCTACCCCCTCATTTCCTTACATCCTCTGAAATCTTCCCCGACTGTTTCCCCCACTTGCGCTATGTCGCTGCCAGCCTGTGGGGCAGCCATGGAAGAGCGAGAGAGCGCGAAAGATGCCAGGGAGAGAGAGGAAGGGAGAGATATGAGATGGAGGATTTGACGCACATGATCATCGGAGGGAGAGTGTGTTGTTGAGATGGAGATAGTGCATGCAATGCCAGAAGTAAGCTGTTGTTACGAGAAAGCCGGGAGAGGTGGTACCCTCGGAGGTACATTAAGTTCCTTGAAGCATGTGCTGCATCTTCATGCACTATCTGTACCCTGACTGATGTTGTGCTTCCTCTAGGATGGCGAGAGCAATCTACGAGCTCTATCATGAAACAGAACCCCGGAAACTTAATATAACCTATCATTAAGCTGACCTCCGACTTCTGAGGAGGAGGACAAAGAGAAGGAGAATATTCAGTGACTGGGGCTGGTTTTCTGAGAATGTTAGAACGAACACTTTCCACCCCATTGACGTTTGCTACCGACATCGCCCAGCCACAGAAACATTCGACGTACTGGGAAAGCCAGTCCTTTCCTCACTTCCTGGGTTATGGGACGGTCCTCTACGGTTTCGAACAGATGTGCACATATCCCTCTCAGATCTTGAAGACGAAGTTGCAAGTAGATCTGCAGCCCAACCGGCCATTCCTCCGCGAGCTCCTGCATCTTTGCCAGGACGTCTATCGAGCCGAGAGGATACGAGGGTTCTACAAGGGAGTCGTCTTCAGCACAGTGTCGACCATCCCTGCACAGCTCTTCTTCCTGAGCACGTACGGTTGGAGCAAGGATGCTCTGGAGAGACGCGTGGGGCCCGAGCTCAGAGATTCTCCCCTGGTCCCGCTGTGTGCTGGAGCGTTGGCGGAGACTGTCACCTGCGCCATGTGGGTTCCCATCGACGTGATCGTACAGAAGATCCAGATCGAGCCCCTTGGTCATGCTGCAGGATGGCGCTGCGGCTTGAGCCCGGTGGCTGGGCTAGCGAGGACGAAGGGGCCGAGCTCGCTGAGCTCCCTGGAGGTTGCAAGGAAGATCTGGTTAGAGGATGGGATAACGGGGTTCTGGCGGGGGACGGACGTGCACCTGCTGCTCTTCGTTCCTCAAGGAGCGATCTGGTGGGCAAGCTACGAGCATACCAAGAAGATGCTCAACACTCGCATGCAGACAGTCGACGACAAAGCCCTCAACGTTATGGCCGGGATGTCGGCCGGAGTGATCAGCTCGACCCTGACCAACCCGCTGGACATAGTCAAGGTCCGCATACAGACTAAGGTGGAGCAGTCAACCTCTATAGTGAAGACCCTGGTAGACATGGTCAGAAGAGAAGGGCTCCGATCGCTGGGTAAGGGGCTGGCCCCTAAGATCTTCATGTCGGTTCCAGTCTCGGCCCTCTCTTCGTTCCTTTACGAGACACTGCTCTCGCTCTCTCGCAAGGAAAACCCTTTCCACATTGCCACAATAAACCCTTGAATGTCTTCCTCTATGGTGCTGCCTTGTCGACACATGGATAAAGTTTCTTTGATTTCATTTTCAAAAATGCCCTTGATTACCTTCATTCAGTCCACCCGTCACTTTCAACGCCCTGTCCTCGTCACATTTAGACCATCACAGAAGCAAGAAATGGTCACTTTACCATTTCTTCCAGTTGATGCAGCTCCTGGTACTTTTCTTGAGATCTTCTTCGGCTCATCAGGCTAAAGACAGCTCCGACTATCAGAGCGATAAAGATCAACTGCACAAGAGTGTCAGAGTAACCAAATCGAGAAATTTCAGTTTACGTTGGCGCCAATCAGTGCTGTTCGATTTAGCCCCTGAATTCTCCATGAAAGCTCTTGCGAAATTTGCCCCCATGGCGACTCACTATCCTCATAGCTCCCAACTTGCGCATCCAAGATGGGCTTCATCCCCTCCGGCGCAGGATCAGCAAAGACGGCCAACATGAAGGAGCCTGTATCGAAGATCACTTGCAACGGCTGAGGCGGAGTGCCGATGGACAGCTTGATGTTGTAGGTGACTCTGCTCTGTGACTCCAGCGCCACCTTGTCCACGGCTTGACCTTGGTACAGCCCCATAGTCAACGCTGACTTGGCGCTCGTGATACGCCTGTGGGCCCGCACCTTGGACAAGGGATTGAACTCTGCAAGCTCCTGGCTCCGCCCCTTGTTGGCACGATACTGGGAATGTTGAGATAGGGTCGCTGACGAGTCCGTCTCGACTCCCAGCTTGTAGCTGGGGTTGCGGAGCGCCAATCCCATCTTCTTGTCCTTAAGATCGACAAGGTCGTGCAAGACAATCCACTTTCGGAACCAAGGGTCTCCCAGGATCATCGCAGTCTCGGCGGGCTCTACACACTCCTCATATGCGATCTCAAACGTTTCCCCCCCAATGGTGTAGACGAGCGGGAAGGTCCCACCCTTGTTCTGCTCATTCAGCAAGATCTCAAACGGATTTCGCTTGAAAGTTCCGTTGACAGTCGAGTTGGGAATCAGCAAGCAAGTCGTGCCGGAATCGAACTCGCCCACGTATGCGTGGTGGTTCCCCATGAAATCCAACAGCTCGACGTTACCGAACTTGATGGAAGTGACGTTCACTCCATAAGCATACCCAGCCATGGGGAACATCTGCATTGGCTCGGCTACGGAGTCTGGCTCATATCCGCCAAGCTGTAGCTCACCAATGCTGTCATCAGCAGTGAACGCAAACTTCCTGGGCATAGGGACGAAGTCCTGACGTTGAACGATGTCCCAATGAGGTCTTGACTTGGTCGTCAGGGTCTTCAAGATGGCCGCACTTCTGTTCTGATTCGCCCAGCCAAACCCGATGATACCGTCAACGTCGTTGAAGTTGGCGCTGTTGCAATGTGTAATCATACCCAGACGCGTTTCAACCCGATACTTCCCCAACTGTGCCATGTCCTGCCCATCGTAGCCAAGGAGGTTTGTCTTGTCCAAGAATGTAACATTCACGTTGCCAAGCTTCACAAGCTTGAAGGTGCTGCTGGTGGTTGGGTGGAAAAACTTCTTGTTGTTGTTGTGATAGCCGATCATCAGCTGCGCCACTGTGGACGAGCGTTAGAATACTTGATCAAACAGGGAAAAGCATGAGGGTACAACAATGAATTCATACAGGACTTGCACCGATCAGAACATGGAACAGGTTGAAAGCAAATTTTCAAGAAAGTTTTCATTTTCTCATCATTTGCCACACTGTGAAACCGAAGCATAGAAACCACAAAACGAACCTGTTCCACTCAGAGCTCCGAGGAGAGCAAGAGACCGAAGAAGTCGGAAGGAGCTCGGCTTGCTCATTTGCCTCTGAGTGCGCCGCTTCCCTTCCTCCACCATCCCTTCCCCTCCCCTTCCTCCAGCCATATTGCCGAAAATAGCTTCTCCTATATCGGGAAGTTTTACAACTACCAAACTTGGGCATGCCCCCGAAATGGGAAATACTATAAAGTTTCAAAGTTCGAGGCGAGCGCGGCCCGCACCGTACTAGCCCGTACTACGACTGTACCGTACGGTTGGACCGACTGAGCGGGCCGGGCCGGCCGCCCGGCTTGGGCTCGGGCCCGGTTGAACTAGCTGGGTGTGGCCGGGCTCGCCGCCAGTCACACGAGTCTGGGGCCCCGGGCCGCAATCATGAATGGCTGCCCGGCTCGGATGCGTCTGATTGGCCAGCCAGTGTGCCGGGCGCCGCCGCGGGCCGGGACTCCCGCTGCCGGGACCGTGACTCTGGCAGGGCCCGCTCAGGAGACTCAGGCCCTCTGGATGAAGTGTGTTTAATTTGCATTAAAGGAAGAAAGCAATCAATCATCGTGTTTGTGTACATCTTCTTCACTTGTTCGCTTGTGCTGATCGCTTCAGGAAATCTCGCATGGCCTTCTGTTTCACCTGAGCGGCCAAAATCTGAATGTCGGAGACTCGGATGCCATGATGATGGTAGTGATGATGGTAGTGATGATTATAATGATTATGATGATGGTAGTGATGACGTTGATGATTCATGATGATGATACTATCAGTGATGATGATGGTAATGATGATGATGATGATGATGACGACGACGACGACGACGATGATGATGTCAGATTGTGGTGATGGTAGTGATGATGATGATGATGATGATGATGATGATGATTATATTGATGATGGTAGTGATGACGTACCTCGGTCCTGTCGTTGTTGCAACCAAGAAAGCTCTGCACAGACGTCGGGCGTGGTGGCTTCACCACACTGCCGTTGAAGATCAGGTCAAACCCCCCGACTTGGATCTGAGGTGGGTGGCAGGTGAGAAGGAGCAGGCGGCAGACATCAGAGTAGGGGACCTCGTCTCCTGTCCTTCGCTCCTCCAGGTCGATCACATCCAGGAGGTCATCCAGCATTCCACACTTGAGCTGGGAGGACGGATGAGGGGAGCATCGAAGGAGAATGAGGTGACGGGAGGAGAGAAGCAGGGGGAGAGGAAGGCGAGCAAGGGCGCTTGCTCAGGCATCGGGTTACCTCATGGTCGGACGCTGTGTCTGCTGTCAAAGATGGAGAAGCGTTGACCTCGAGCTGTGAGCAAGAAAGCCTGAGCGCATGTCGGAGCAGGAGGGGTAAAGGGGCTCTCAAGGACACGAGGAGCAGGAGGGAGCGAGAGGAAGGGAACTCAAGGACACGAGGAGCAGGAGGGAGCGAGAGGAAGGGAACTCAAGGACACGAGGAGCAGGAGGGAGCGAGAGGAAGGGAACTCAAGGACACGAGGAGCAGGAGGGAGCGAGAGGAAGGGAACTCAAGGACACGAGGAGCAGGAGGGAGCGAGAGGAAGGGAACTCAAGCACCAGCCAGGGCTTGAGCGTGTCATCGAGCATTATGTCGTAGCCGTAGAGCTCGAAGCAATGTTTGTCGTTCATGATCACTTTCTGAGTCGTTACGGGTGAGAGCTATGGAGCAGGCGGGGAAACCTCTGACCTGCACAGCCTGGAGCGATCGGATGATGAGGGACTGGATCTCGTAGAAGAGCTGGTTGATGGCATCCTTGCACAAGAAATCACTCGAGCAGGCAAGGAGGAGCGAGGGAGGGAGAAGGAGAAGAGGAGGGAGTACAGGAAGGGGGATGCCAAGAGAGCACAGGATGGGGGACGAGAACGGAGGAAGATAGGAGAGAGTAGTGGAGGGAAAACGGGAGAGACGGAGAGTAAAGTAGGAATGGGGCTGAAACCAGGGGGACGGGGAGGAACAGGAACAACAACGATGACACTCACTTGCCCATGAACGCTGACCATGTAGCGCTTGAGGCAGTCGATTAACCACTTACATCCCGCCTTACCAGCTTGTCACGCAAGCTGGAAGAGGAGGAATGCAAGTAGGAGAGGAGGGAGAGAGTTGGACCTCTCTGTCGTAGCCGGGAGCTGTCTTCTGGACGGCGACCTGGATACTCTCCGTCAAGAGATCTCAAGCTTGTGAGGTGGACGAGTGACGTTTGTAAGATGAAGATGAGTGTCCTTGAGCTGGTTCCTTGCTCCGTTGTACCTGCAAACGGCATGAGCAGCCTCCGGCGGGTTTCATGAGAGCCACCGGAATCCGCTGAATCTCGCGAATCCACTTCGATAGAGCCAGACGGTGAGAGGCATATAGGAAGTGACGAGCACCTGCAAGGCGCAACCTTGAGCCTTGTCAACTTTTTAACCTTGACTTTGCTCACGTAAATCCTTAGATCAAACTTCTTGCCTCCGACCAGGTAAGGATTCGTGATGTAACGCTGTTTGATGTTTTTACGGACATGAATTCCCCACCCCCCAAATCTGCACCTGCACAACATAATTTTCTACGTCTTCCTCATCATCCTGCTTGGGATTCCCCCTGTTTATCGATCAACATCGGAATCGCTGAGTCCATGCCTGGTTTCCTCTCCCTACCTGTTTTCTGCGGCCTTCTTCCATAACTTCACCTATATAAACCACGTAAGCACATATTTCCATCAGTCAATGTATCAACATACATCCTTCAACTCCGTGAAAAGAAAAATTCCTCGCCCTTGCGCTTTTCCGGTGGGTTTGGCAATCCAGATTGGGCGATCAGACTGCAAGCATTGTCAAGATCGACATCAATTCCACACGTCTTTGTCAGACTTGTCGTTTGAAATCTTCCACGAAGACACCATAGTCTTGAGGTAGCAGGTAGGTGACCTGAAATCGAACTTCTTAGACATGACGGATTACTATGTCTTGGATGTGTTCGGTTCTAGTAGAATCATGAAGTTGCTGATGCTGGTTGATGCCGAAGAGATCGGATGATGTGTTTTTGTTGATCATGGTGGTGGTGGTGATGATGGTGATGATAGAGATACGATCATCGAGATTATGCAACGGGGTTCAGCCATACAGGGAAGAAGTCGTACTGAGCCGCTTCGCTCGCGCGATCCTCTCTGCAATGAGGTCAAGGGTAGGGCCGAACAAGGTGAGTGTGTCATGGCTGCTCTACCTTCTCAAACTTGATATCATGCGCTTGAAATTCTTCACCATGTGGTCCTTGATTCAACATGTCAAACCAGATCCTCTCAGACAGAATAGGAAATGCCTTCCGGGTCAACTCATAATGGTTCCGAAAATGATTCACCCTGCAGAAAGTTTTTCCAAAGACATTCAGGTATCTGTGAACATGTGAACTGGGGTCAAACCTTGCAGTGTTAGACAACTGGCTCCTCATCTCGTCGAAATGCATCCTAATCCAATCCTGCACTGTCGTCAAAGTATAGTGCGGGAACCTCAGCACAACTTTATCTGCCCAGATGAAATCCCAGTCATCGCGATCTGCCGTCAAACTGCATCAGTTACCATCAGTCGATCACGTCCATCAACCTGTTTCTTTCCATCCTGGTCGCTTCGTGCAAACCTACAGAAACATTGCGACAAGTTCTCAGTCTCCGCACGACATTCCCAACGCCAGCAGCGCTGTGGGTGGAGGGCACCTCGTGGATGGTGTTGGAGAGCAAGCTCTTGAACTTGATTTCTGATTTCTTTGGTTGATTTTGCCTCCACATCCATGCGCGGTCTGCTCCTCAAGCAACTGTTCAGGTCCAACAAAATCGTCAGTGAGGTTTGCTTTGCACACAGGAGGTAGATTCCGCAGCCAAATCTTGCAGAGCGTGCAGGAGGGAGGGAGGGATTGCAGGTCATTGTTGATATCACATCGGAATTCACATCAGGACGAAACGAATTTTCCATCGCAGCGAGCAGAAACGAGTGGGTCGATACAAGGAAAGACGTCAAATGATATTGTAAGGTCAAGGATTAAGAGAAAGGCGACGGGCTGAGTGAAAGACAGAGAGGGAAGCATACATGACTGCAAGATAAGAGGAGAAAACGAGAGAAAGATGGTGAGTGCAAGGGAGTAAGCTGGAGGGGAGGGGAGCAAGCAGAATCGTCAGTACTGAAAGTGAAAGCTGGAAGCGCTCTGGAGGGAGGCATAGAGATGGGAGAGCAGAGAAGACAGCTAGCGTCAAGAGGAGGAGAGAATGTCACATATGGTCCAGGAAAGATGACGGAGAAGAGAGAGCTGGCAGGAGCAAGCAAGCGGGGCAGGGTGAGAGGAAAGAAGACATTTCAGTAGCCATGCCGTTGTTCCCCTTTCCCTTGTCCCCAGGATTGCCTGTACCCATCACTTTGAATCACCACCCCTCAATTATAGTACAATATTTTGTTATTTAGTGGGTACTTTACCCCATGAATTCTACACCACCCCTTCCATTCTGATCCGGCTCCTGATTATGCAAACATTGAGCAGTGGAACAGCTTGATCGAGAAGTAAGAGAGGGGCAGAGCTTCTGAGGTAGGAGGGAAAGGAGGAAGCAGAGAGACGAACACGGGAAAGTAGAAGCGAGGAGCGAAGAGAAGAGCGAGGGGGGAGAGGAGGGCCAACTGAAAAAAGGGACAACAGGCGATGCCTGGCTGATTCTAAGGAGATTCACCCAAAACAACCACAGCAAAACTTCTTTGGTTATGATCAAAAGTATGAAGAGCATAATGACGATGCCGAAGACTTCCGTCTCGAACCTCATCTTTGTCATTTCTTTCACAAACTTAATTTCGGGATTTGGAGGAGCTGCACCAACCAATTCCCTGCTTTTAGCTGGGCAAGGGCTGAGAAGACGACATGTACACGTCAACACACTTCCAGATGCTCTCCATTGCGATCTCAAGAGGCTAGAAGGATGCATCTTTCTTTCCCTTAGAGGAGGAGGGAAAGGGTAACATCCTTTTTTGTATTTCTCATCCTGATACTATCAACGATCTGCAGGAAGGAGAAAGGATCCAAGAAGTCAAAACAAGACTCTAAGGAACCGGATGTGAAAAAATCAAAATCGAAGAAAGATGCAGACACGAAAGCAAATAAGCAGAAACCTCAATCAGAGCCTGAAGAGGACTTCGAGCCGCTGATAGATGTAATCGTTTGAGAATCTTGTTTTAGGCGAGTTATGCGTGCTTTACAGCTCACATGCAAACCCCCGATCATCAGGTTCATCGCCAACGATTCTGACAGCTCACAGGGATCAGAACTCATCGAAGACCTGGAAGACCTGCCCCCCATGCCGGAACCAGACGGCAATGTCACAGATAGCGCATGGAACACATCAGATTCCTCTGAGTCGACCGAGGGCTCTGTCCAAGGGGTGAGTGAGAGCCTAAGAGTCTGGGTGATAAGCCGGTGTTGCAAGTTTCTGAGAGGATTCTCTTCTTGCGGAGACTAATCGTGAGCAAAGGAAACCTGGGAGCGGCTACCAGCTTTCAACGGAACCGATCGGTCTAAAGGCACACTGTCTATCGCGTCGTCTTGACACAAAGATACAGGATCTCGCTGATTGCTTTCCTCAGAAACAATTCCAGAAACGACACCCCGGCAAGACGGTTTTGGTAGACCGACCGATTTCTTTCTGAAGTTTTCGTGGCAGTTTTATGAGTTTTGCAAGGCGAGGGAGATCGAGGAGGAGGCGAATGAGGTGATTGGTCACGACTTGAACGCTGCAGGGCTAAGAGAGGGCATCAACAGGTGAAGGTGAAGCAGGAGCTACAAGTGGAAATGGAGAAACTCGCAGCACAGGCATCAATCTTCATTCTTCTAGTGTGCGCAACGATTCACGGGATGCATTCCTGCAGAGAAGAAGCAGACCGCCACCGACCATTGCTCGGCACAATACGAATCCTCCAAAGCCAGCCCAACCCTCTCCAAGCAGGGGAAGCCCTCGCTTTGCCAGCAGGGGATCGCCACGGCCGCAGAGCAGGGCTCCTCCTGGAAGAGATCGTTTCCAGGAGACAAGTCGCCAGTCATTTCAGGTTGATTCCCTTCTGCTGCATGAAATCCTAACAAAACATGGTCTCCACCCAGCAGAACAAGAAGCGCAGGTGGTAACATCGATAAATCCATGAGCAAATGGCAATAAACCACAAAGAATATCCGGAGCTTATCTCGAATATGATCGATTGAGCCTCCTCCTCTTCTTCCATTTGTGTTTGTTCATCTTCTTCCTCCTTTTCTTGAGAACGCTGGAGGCAAACATGCCTTCCGTGTCCCAGTTTGGCTCACTCACACCTGCAGCTGTCGGGGAGACCAGATATGTCTGTCCCGCAAGAGAAATAGAAGCGTTCATGTTCTCAGATGGTCTTTCCATGTCTGGAATGAAGATAAGAGGTTTGGATCCTAGCAGAGTTGGAATGACGGGTGCTTGTTTCAACGCTTCAGACCAGGCCGCATATTTTTCTAGCGGTTGCATGTGCTTCAAGAGCTCAGGTTGCCCCCAGCGTGCTGCAGGAGGAGGCACGCCAGCAGAAGAGAGGCTCTTGGTGCATGGATTGTGGCTCCACGTACCAAACCCGCGCAAGTGAAGTTGGCTCGCCCCTCGCTTGGTTGCGCTGCCGGCGCGCAAAAGGGCACGAGACAGCATTTTGAATTCCAACGCTCACAGCAGAGGTACAATGCTCAGGGCTTCGAGGAGAAGAGCAAGGCCCAACAAGGCCAAGCCAGAGGGCAAGGGAAAGAAGGGGCTGTTGGTAACGAGGAGGAGGGAGGGGAGGAGGAGGGAGAGGAGGGGGAAGGAAGGCGGACGGCAGGAAGGACACGAATCCTCGTTAGAATGAGGTTTGGGGGGGTAGGGGTCTTTATTCGTCAAAGATAGGGTTCTGAAAGATGGTAGGGTAGTTTTTTCTTGGGGGTACTGGTAGTCTACATAGGGGTACCATTTGCAATTTTTAGATGTAATTAGTGGGTGGGGTGATCTCAAGTTCGAACCGGGGGTGGGGTAAGTAGAAGTTTCTCTGGCGGTGAATCATCACTTCTTCAAATTATGGGGTGGGGTTGTTCTAGGTGTTCGGGGTAGGGTAGTTTATCCAAAATCAGGGGTTGGGGTACTAACCCTCTACATCACTACCCCTTGTTTCTGCAATTAAGATGGTGAGGTTGGGCCAAATCTTCAATCCACTGTAGGGGTAGGGTGGAATGGTGTACAACGAGTACCCTCAAAACCTCCGAGGGGGTAGAACATCTTAAAATCAGGTCAAAGGGACAGCAGAAATTGTAAAGAGGGAGAAGGGAGGAAAAGATTGCTGCCCCATTCCATCACGTCTCATATAAAACCATTCGGATGGACGACATGATGAGGAAGAAACGAAAGTTTAAAGATAGGAAAGAGACTCTGAGAACAAATAGAACAGAAAGGGTGAGATTGGAGGGGCGATATTGGGACTAGAACAGCTGAATTTGATATTGAGGTGTCCTGTGCGAGGTGAAATCAGGCGAACAACGCGATATTTTGTTACTGGAATGCTGATGTGAAACTATGGTATGACAGGCATACAACACAATGAAAGTTCTCGGAGCCCAAGTGATCACGCTTACTCTTCTCCTTTTGGTCAAGGCAGTGGATGCATTTCTTACCCCCACAAGTTCTTTCACGATTAGTTGGAGGGCGCAGAGAGGTTATGCCCGCGGCGCAGACTCTAAGAGTCGGATCATCACTATGAAGGCAAAGAATGATAATCATGAAGAAATCCCAACGAAGAGGATGTCCGTGAAGACTTCCAGGCGCAAGATTATCCGAGACGGTCTGGTATGTTTGTTTAGTCTCCTTGCAATGCGAGAGATCGAGCTGACCGAAGTCTTTGATGCCGTCAGATCGGTTCTTGCCTCATTCCTGCTGCTGCTTTTGCAGAGAAAGCTGGCCCGAAACTGCCTGAATCTGATTGGAATGAGTTGGTACTTTTGCTGCACGAGCAGAATTGACCAGTAACGCAGCGTCAGGTGAAGAGTGGAAAGTTGTCGAAAGCTGCATATTCGGTTCTGCACGATGCAGCAACGGAGCGTCCCTTTACCTCAGAGTTGCTTCAAGAAAAGCGCGCAGGATCGTATTGCTGCGCAGCGTATGATCAACATTCAGTTACCTGGATATGTACAACTGAAAGGATTTGCCAGATGTGGAACCAAGCTCTTTGAATCGAAGACCAAGTTCAACTCGGGTACAGGTGATTCTAGAATGGCTACTGCTATCCTTTTGTTCTTATTCTGAAAACATGTCAGGGTGGCCCAGCTTCTACGACAAGCTGCCAGGAGTGGAGTTGGAGACAGGTACCCAGGGCCAAAGGATTTCAGGTCAAGGAGATTTGACGTCCTGCCCAGGGAACTACATGGATATGTTGGCAATGAGGACAGAAGTGCACTGCGTGAAGTGCGGAGGACACCTGGTCCTTGCTGTGTCACTTGTTGTCACTTTTCTGATCGTATGCGTGCAGGGGCACGTCTTCGATGATGGCATCATCTGGGAGGTGCCAACTGGCAAGAGGTGACAAGTGTTGACAAGTTCACGTCGATATTTCCAGGCAGATATTGAGATGAAGTTCAGGTATTGCATCAACGGAGTTGCTCTCAATTTCGTCGCTGCTGCTTGATCACAAGGTGATTTCAAGCCCACAGAAGATGTACGATACCAGGAAGGAAATTGATATCAACAAGATTGTTTCTATTCTACACTTTCCAGTAGGAAGACATGTCCGTTGACATCTGAAACTGCCAACTTCTTCAGCTCCGATCTGCTCCAAGACACGTTTCGAACTGACACCGAGTGCAACAACGAGTGCCCAAGCTGCTGCCACGTCCTCACATCCCAGAACAAAATCTTCTTCTCGATGCCTCCAGCCGTAGCAAACACATTTCCATCCGCCCTGAAGGACAGACTTTCAACTGGGCCCTTGTGAGCTGTCAACAACTTCACTTGATTGCCAGACTTGACGTCCCACACACGTATGGTCTTGTCCAGACTACAGGAGACGACCATATCCTCCTGAAAGGTCACAGTCGTAACGGTGTGAGTGTGACCATCGCTGATGTCTTGATAGCCGATCCCAGCATTGCACGGGTTGTAACCAAGGAAAGGATGATGTATAGCCTCCCCCTTGTGGACATCCCATAGCCGCACTGTGCCATCTCTCGACCCCGAGACGATCACGCTCCCATCTTCCCTCCACTTTACCGCCGTGACGTAGTCCGTATGCCCCACCAGGCACTTGCTCTCTTGCGAGATCGCCTTCCAATCATTGACCTTGATCGTGTTGTCGTAGCTGCCAGTGGCTATCAGATGACCGTTGGGAGACCATGCGGCCGAGGCGATCCAGTGCAGGTGAGGATAGACCATCTTCACCAGTTGAGCCTTCTTCGAGTCATACACGCACAGCTTCTTGTCCTTGCCTGAAGTGCATACAAGACCGTTGCTAGGGCATATGTCGACAGTAAGAATCTGTGCGGCGTGCCGGGAAAATCTCTCCCCCACCTCCGTCAAGTCGTTTTTGCCTAGGAAATGCACGGCCGTACCGCATGCCGCGGCTAAGAACTCTTCGCTAGATCCCTGCGTTCCCCAGCACAAGGGGACCGACGTGGGGAGATCTCTTTCTGGGAAGCGGTACTGGATGGAGTTTTGCTCTGATATGCGATTCTGCTGCATGTACCTTCTTTTCAAACCATTTCCCTCTGAACATGCACCTCCTCAACCAATCTCACAACTTCGCACATGCACCTTGTAAGGACGGAGGACCAACATGTAGAGTCAGAACACTTCGGAGACGAGTCGCACCAGGAACATCTCTTGCCTCCATCTCCATGCTTCCTCTGCCTATCCTCCCCCTCCCCGCCTGCTCCCCTCTATACCGTGTTTGACAGCATGCTGGTATATATACTCTCATTTCCCCGTACTCATCAGCGAGGTTCGGTTGGCTTGTTGGTGTAGCGGTTAGCACAAAAGACTCTGAATCTTTAGACCGGGGTTCGAATCCCCGACGAGCCTGGGCTATGACAACATGACCTCGCATCTTTTTGCCTCCTGCCTCCACACCGGCCCTCATCCCCTCCCAGACCAGGCTTGGGTGACTGGCTGGCAGACTGCAGGGCAGACTGGCTGGTTCCTCGACTCTCCGAGGCTCATTATTGTCCTCGTACTGATTTTTAACTTAACTTTGAGTAAAGGCTGGGCCGCGCGCTGACTCGCCCGGAAGGTTGTTAATAAGGCCAAGCCTTCGGCAAATCAAGACATTGGCAACCGTTCGAGTCGGCGGCAGACAACTTGATCGGACATCACGAGTCAGCTTCGTTGAACAAGCCTTGTGATAGTTACGTTTTTGCTTGAAGTTCCGCCGCCTTCAAGTTGCCGGGGCCCCCGGGCCCGACTTGCCGCTGTGCCGTGCTTGCCGGCCCGACTCGGCTGGTCGGATTGTACCGTACAAAGAGGAATTATTGAGTAATTAAAATCGTTGTGTCGCAGGTGGGTGAAGGGGACGAGGGGCCGTATTGAGGATCATGGAGGAGTACATGAAGTATCAGGTGATGATGAGGAGGAGAGCGGGAGAGGAGGAGAGGAGGAGAGGAGGAGAGGAGGAGAGAGGAGAGGAGGAGAGGAGGAGAGAGGAGAGGAGAGGAGGAGAGGAGGAGAGAGGAGAGGAGAGGAGGAGAGGAGGA